>NW_026903295.1:0-5971 GCF_024500385.1 Phyllopteryx taeniolatus
AGATGGCGCCTACCAGTGTGGTCGCCTCGGTAACGCGCTCTCTAGTATTGTCTTTGTTTTTGTGTTTTTCGTCCGTCTTTGGAGACCTTACACGACTCACTTACACAAGGGGAGACCTGCTAACCATCAAGGAGTCTACTCCAGACTTTCTGTCACCAACTTTCGAATATCCGCTCAGTTTTTTCCCAGAGTTACTCACCGGAGCGGCGTCCGCGGTTTTCGGCGCATGGAGACGGAAGCGGCGCCACAGAGGGAAGCGAGCCGGCATTCAGGTGAAACTCCGCAAGAGAGGACACAGATTGGCGTTCCCGTCGATCCACCTCGCGAACGTACGCTCCCTACCCAACAAAATGGACGAGCTTCATCTTCTGTTAAAGACAAGTAAAGACTTCGGACGTTCCGCGGCCATGTGCTTCACGGAGACCTGGCTCTGCGACGCTGTACCTGATGCCGGCATTATGCTTCCCGGTTTCCACATCCATCGAGCGGACCGCGACATGGAATCATCGGGGAAAACAAAGGGCGGCGGGATATGCCTCTATATCAACGAAAAATGGTGTACGGACGTCACGGTGATCAGCACACACTGCAGCCCGCATTTGGAGTCGCTATTCGTAAATTGTAAACCATTCTACTCGCCACGTGAGTTCGCATCATTCATTCTCGCTGCCGTCTATATTCCGCCTCAAGCTAACACGAACGCCGCATTGCTAACGCTCGCCGATCAAGTCAACGAAATTGAAAAAAAACACCCCGACTCACCCCTCATTATTCTCGGGGACTTTAACAAAGCTAAACTCAACCACGAACTCCCTAAATACAAGCAGCACATCGACTGTCCTACCAGGGAAAATAATACTTTAGACCACTGCTACACCACGGTAAAAAACGCATACCGTGCTATACCTCGTGCAGCCTTGGGCTCGTCTGATCACTGCTTAATTCACTTAATACCGACGTACAGGCAAGAACTTAAATGTGCGAAGCCTACAGTGAAAACAGTCAAAAAGTGGACAAATGAAGCCAAGATGGAACTTCAAAGCTGCTTAGACTGCACAGACTGGAGTGTCTTTGAAAATTCAGCTGGCAGCCTGGATGAATATACGGACACTGTCACATCCTATATCAGTTTCTGTGAAGAGGTCTGTGTTCCAACAAAATCATTTCGCACATTCAACAACAATAAGCCGTGGTTCACTGCTAAACTTAAGCAGCTTCGCCAAGCTAAGGAGGACGCATATCAGAGCGGGGACAGGGCCCTGTATAATCGAGCTAGAAACCAGCTGACCAAAGAAATTAACATTGCAAAGAGGATCTATACAGCAAAGTTGGAAAAACAGTTTAGCGCAAACGACTCTAAATCAGTCTGGCATGCATTCCAGTCGCTGACTAATTACAAGCGACGATCCCCCCAAGCTGAGAACAATAGCACACTAGCCAACGACTTGAATACCTTCTACTGCAGATTTGAAAAGGACAGTTTCACACCACACACCAACCCGGCCCCACCCGCGACCACAATCACACCTCTGACCTCTGCGTTAACCATCCATGAACAGGATGTGAGACGCATCTTCAAACAACAAAAGATTAACAAAGCGGCAGGCCCGGACCACGTGTCTCCATCCTGCCTCAAAGTCTGCGCGGACCAGCTCGCGCCAGTCTTCACTCAGATCTTCAACAGATCACTGGAAATGTGCGAAGTTCCATCCTGCTTCAAACGCTCCACCATCATCCCAGTCCCCAAGAAACCTGCAATCTCGGGTCTGAATGACTACAGGCCTGTCGCTTTGACATCTGTGGTCATGAAGTCCTTTGAACGTCTTGTGCTGGACCACCTCAAGAGTGTCACAGGTCCCCTGCTGGACCCCCTGCAGTTTGCCTACCAAGCGAACAGATCTGCGGATGATGCAGTCAACATGGGACTGCACTTCATCCTAGAACACCTCGACAGTGCAGGGACCTACGCGAGGATCCTGTTCGTGGACTTCAGCTCAGCGTTCAACACCATCATCCCTGAACTCCTTTCATCCAAGCTTCTCCAGCTCAGCGTCTCACCTGCCATCTGCCAGTGGATCTACAGCTTTCTGACGGGCAGGACACAGCAGGTCAGGCTGGGGGAGGCCACCTCATCCACACGCAGCATCAGCACTGGGGCGCCCCAAGGTTGTGTCCTCTCTCCGCTGCTCTTCTCTCTCTACACGAACGACTGCACCTCAGCGAACCCGACTGTCAAACTCCTGAAGTTTGCAGATGACACCACTGTCATCGGCCTCATCAAGGACGGTGACGAGTCTGCATATCGACAGGAAGCGGAGCGGCTGGAGCTGTGGTGCGGCCGACACAACCTGGAGCTGAACACGCTCAAGACTGTAGAGATGATCGTGGACTTCAGGAGGCATCCTTCGCCACAGCTGCCCCTCACGCTGTCCAGCTGCCTTGTGTCAACCGTCGAGACCTTCAAGTTCCTGGGAATTACAATCTCCCAGGACCTGAAGTGGGCGACTAACATCAACTCCGTCCTCAAAAAGGCCCAGCAGAGGATGTACTTCCTGCGGCTTCTGAGAAAGCATGGCCTGCCACCGGAGCTGCTGAGACAGTTCTACACAGCGGTCATCGAATCAGTCCTGTGTTCTTCCATCACAGTCTGGTTTGGTGCTGCTACAAAAAAGGACAAACTCCGACTGCAACGGACAATCAAAACTGCTGAAAGGATTGTCGGTACCCCCCTACCCACCCTTGAGGACTTGCACGCTGCCAGAACTAAGACAAGGGCGTGCAAAATCCTCTCGGACCCTCCCCACCCCGGTCACCAGCTCTTCCAGCTCCTTCCCTCAGGTAGGCGCTACCGATCAATGCAAACTAGAACTAGTAGACATTCCAACAGCTTCTTCCCTCTTGCAATCAACTTCTTGAACAGCTAACTTACAATTCCATTACAACAAGCTGGCAATTTTTTGACTTGAGTTCGTTGTCACATTTCTGTATTCTGTATTATGTATTACTCGTGCACTCACTGTAGTTGTCTCGCCGTGCTGCACTATTTGCATATAGTGGCCACTCATGCCAGAGTAGTATCTGCTTCATTTGCACACTGATTGAGGAGTATCTGTAACATTTGCACAACCATTGTCCCAGATTATCGCAGTACTCGTCACTTTAAACCGCATACACTCCTTGAAGTCTCAGTGCCCTTTGCACAATGGTCATTGCACCGGACTATTGCGTCATTAGCCATTCGAACTGAGGACTCTGCATCTTTTTGCACAATTGTTGTTTGTTGTTGTTTTTTGTCAATGTCTTTATGTCTCCAAAGTGTTCTGTAAATTGACTGTCTGTTGTACTAGAGCGGCTCCAACTACCGGAGACAAATTCCTTGTGTGTTTTGGACATACTTGGCAAATAAAGATGATTCTGATTCTGATTCTGATTCTGAGAAAACACTCATTGGCAAGACCTCACCCTGTCTGCGCTCTCTGATCACGATGCACACCATCACCCCCACTCTCCGATCCAGCAATTTTATTAACATCTTCGTTCCCAAAGTTCCACTCATTTCCTACTCATCCTTTTATTTTAAAGACCCAGTTCCTGCGACCCTTTTCTTGTGCCTCAGCTTTACATGCCTCATTATTAGCCTTATTGTTTTCACCTGTTAGTGGAGCAGATAACTAACAATCGTTCATTTCTTGGTTCATACTCCTTGGGTCTTGTTCTTTTGATTAAACCCGTTAGCCACCTATAAATTCAAGATGGTGGTTATTTTCTAAGATGACCACCATTGTACAGTATATATACACACTTTTTGCTTTGAGGAGTCAACAGAGGCTGGTACCTGTTGAAAAGGTCAACCCTGTTCTTCTTGATTAATTCATAGGTGGATTATTCCCCTTTCAGCCCCTTCATTACCTCCAGGAAACGGACCTTGCCAATCCTGGAAAGGATTGCCCATATATTTCATGCCTTGTGAGAGCTTTTCTACTTTTTCAAGGAACACTCTTTCTTCTCAATCTGTCTCCTCATGGTGATGTATTCAGTACCCACTTTGGTCCCACAAGCTGTCTCATCCTGTAAAACTAAGTGGTTGATTGTAGGAGCAGCTGTCATCCATCTTCTCAGTGCTGATAAGTCCTCAGTCAAGCTGAATGCACCTCTGTCTGCCTTGATGACAGCACTCGCATGCTCGTGGGCTTGGTCAATAGCCATTGGTAAGAACTGTCGGCTTGTTTTGTGTCCAACAATGTTTCCTTATTGGAACTCCTGTGCAGTCAAGGATACTTCTGTTACAGGGTCGCCATGTCTTTGGAGTGGATCGGAAGTCATTGTGCATAGTTTACATAGTTTACACCACCACAATGTGACATATATCAAGTTGAAGATGCTGCACATACTAAATCTCTAACACCACAACGACATACACTATCATGCATTTTAGAGGCATCAGAAGGAACATAAACCTCCGATTTAGCAGAATATTAGGATTCTGGGACTGATGTATGTTACAAGGAAGCCAATGAGTAAGTCCATGGTTCCAAATTGAGATAGTACAAAGTCAAAAAATTACAATTTGACACCAAGATCATTCAAATGGGACAAGTCTCTGCAGTATTATTGAAATATGCAATATATTATACTGTATATTCAATGGCGGCTATCTTGAAAAATGGCTGCCATCTTGGATTTTTAGGTGGCTAACGGGTTTTATCAAAAGTGCAATACCCAAGGAGTATGAGTGGCAATGTTAGTGCTTGTTTCAAGAAGTGAATGATTCTCCCAAAATTGGCAGTTATCTGCTCTACTATGTTCCTTGCTCTACTTAACCAGCTCTGCCTTTCACCTTAGTGCCAGATTGTTTCTCACCGTTGCAATACTGTCCAGCCTTTTGACCTTGAACCTTAAACTGTATTTGGAATAACCTGATTTTGGACCCCACGCGTTTAATACAACTTCTCCCTCTGCTTGCCACCTGACCGGATTTGAAAGTCTCTCCCTGCCTCCTTGTTTATTGACCATGTAAAGTATTAGACTTGGAATTTTACATTTTGGACAACTGAAGTTGACGATAAATACCTGATTACTGGCTTTCAGACCCGACTTGGAAATTGGATTTGGATTGCGGACTACTACTACTCTCACTTGGCCCTTCACGAAGCACTGTGGTACACTATACTTACCTGTTTACGTCTAGTGTCCCCTCCAGCCCACCTGTTCTCGTCTGTCACTGCTTTATTACTTGTAAAAAGTAATAAAGTAGGTTCTCTTGTGCTGAATCATGCATTTGGGTAAAAACTGGTATCATGACATTTTTAGGGGAATATAAACCGGGGTACCATCTGCATAACAATGGAAAGCAGTGTTTTGGGATGTTGGCAGTCTCACCTGGTCATAGGAGACCTGCAGGAGGTCCAGCATGACTTTATGAGCGCCCATGTTCTTCAGCAACCTCTGCTGCTTCTTCCAAACACCACTGCTGCACATCTTATTCAGCCTTTCCAGTATCTACGGCAACACAATGCAAAACTTTAAAGCAAATATCTAGAATTTATAAAGTCCAAATGCACTTCTAACACCACCATCAGTTACCATAGACTCTTTGTGGTCACAATCTTTTCCAGGTCCTTCTCTCTGGAAGGCGCTATCGAACAATGCACACCAAAACAAGCAGGTATTTCAATTGTTTCTTTCCCATTGCCATTAACTTTTTTTTTTTAGCAGTTGACTCATAATTCATAGCAAGACTTTGACAATTTGCACATCTATGTAGTTCCATTATTTCTGTATTCACTGTTGTGGCTCTGTTACTCTGCATCATTAGCATAGTTGTTCTGGATCAGTATCACCACACGACAGCACTCAGTATATTGCCTATATGGCTCTGTGCTTTGAGGATTTGTGTTTATGACCTAAATCAGTGTTTCTCAACCAGGGGTCCTTGGACCCCTAGTGGTCCGTGGTGTAATTGCAAGGGGTC
>NW_026903296.1:0-5952 GCF_024500385.1 Phyllopteryx taeniolatus
TGCCTGTCTGGCGGGCAATCCCGAACCCGTGGTGACACCACGTGAGGATCCGTCAAGCTGAAGAAGATCCTATCGGGCCTTTTTGGCCTGTGGGACTCCTGAGCAGCTATGGTACCGGCTGGCCAAGCGAATGCAGCTCTGGTGTCGCTGAAGCAAAAACCCGGCATGGGAGGAGTTCGGTGAGGCCATGGAAAAGACTTCCGGACGCTTCGAGGAAATTCTGGTCCACCATACCGACTCTCAGGAGAGGAAAGCAGTGCACCACCAACACTGTGTATATGGGATGGGCGCTGCTGACCTCGACTCGGGACGTTGTGAGTCGGTGGGAGATACTTCGAAGACCTCCTCAATTCCACCGACACGCCTTCCCATGGGGAAGCAGAGTGTGGGTTCTCTGAGGCGGGCTCTCCTATCTCTGGTTTGAGGTCACCGAGTAGTTAAAAAGCTCCTCGTGGCAGCCCCGGGGTGGATGAGATTCGCCCGAGTTCCTAAAAGGCTCTGGATGTTGTGGGGCTGTCCTGGTTGACACGCCTCTGCAACATCGCGTGGACATCGGGACAGTGCCTCTGGATTGGCAGACTGGGGTGGTGGTCCCCCTTTTTAAGAAGGGGGACCGAGGGTGTGTTCCAACTACAGGGGATCACACTGCTCAGCCTCCCTGGTAAGGTCTATTCAGGGTGCTGGAGAGGAGGGTCCGTCGGGAAGTCGAATCTCAGATTCAGGAGGAGCAGTGTGGTTTTCGTCCTGGCCGTGGAACAGTGGACCAGCTCTACAAACACCCTCGGCAGGGTCCTCGAGGGTGCATGGGAGTTCGCCCAACCAGTCTACATGTGTTTTGTGGACTTGGAGAAGGCGTTCGACCGTGTCCCTCGGGAGTCCTGTGGAGAGTGCTTCGGGAGTATGGGGTACCGAACCCCCTGATACGGGCTGTTCGGTCCCTGTACGACCGGAGTCAGAGTTTGGTCCGCATATCCGGCAGTAAGTCGACTCGTTCCCGGTGAGGGTTGGACTCCGCCAAGGCTGCCCTTTGTCGCCGATTCTGTTCATAACTTTTATGGACAGAATTTCTAGGCGCAGCCGAGGCGTAGAGGGGGTCCGGTTTGGTGGCCTCAGTATTGCATCTCTGCTTTTTGCAGATGATGTGGTTCTGTTGGCTTCATCAAGCCGTGACCTCCAACTCTCATTGGAGCAGTTCGCAGCCGAGTGTGAAGCGGCTGGGATGAGAATCAGCACCTCCAAATCTGAGACCATGGTCCTCAGTCGGGAAAGGGTGGCATGCCATCTCCAGGTCGGGGATGAGATCCTGCCCCAAGTGGAGGAATTCAAGTATCTTGGGTCTTGTTCACGAGTGAGGGAAGAATGGAACGGGAGATCGACAGGCGGATCGGTGCAGCGTCTGCAGTGATGCGGACTTTGTATCGGTCCGTTGTGGTAAAGAAAGAGCTAAGCCGAAAGGCGAAGCTCTCAATTTACCGGTCGATCTTCGTTCCTACCCTCACCTATGGTCACGAGCTGTGGGTCGTGACCGAAAGAACAAGATCCCGGATACAAGCGGCCGAAATGAGTTTCCTCCGCAGGGTGTCCGGGCTCTCCCTTAGAGATAGGGTGAGAAGCTCGGTCATCCGGGAGGATCTCAGAGTAGAGCCGCTGCTCCTCCGCATTGAGAGGAGCCAGATGAGGTGGCTGGGGCATCTGATTCAGATGCCTCCCGGACGCCTCCCGGTGAGGTGTTCCGGGCATGTCCCACCGGGAGGAGACCCCGGGGACGACCCAGGACGCGCTGGAGAGACTACATCCTTCGGCTGGCCTGGGAACGCCTCGGGATCCCCCCGGAAGAGCTGGATGAAGTGGCTGGGGAGAGGGTAGTCTGGGCGTCCCTGCTGAAGCTACTGCCCCCGCGACCCGACCCGGATAAGCGGTAGAGAATGTATGGATGGATGGATATTGACTTTAATAGGAGGCGGCACGATGGCCGACTGGTTAGAGCGTCAGCCTCACAGTTCTGAGGACGGGGTTTCAATCCCCGGCCCTGCCCGTGTGGAGTTTGCATGTTCTCCCCGTGCCTGTGTGGGTTTTCTCCAGGCACTCCGGTTTCCTCCCACATCCCCAAAACATTGCATGTAGGTCAATTGAAAACTCTAAATTGCCCGTAGGTGTGAATGTGAGTTCGAATTGTTGTTTTGTTTCTATGTGCCCTGCGATTGGCTGGCAACCAGTTCAGGGTGTACCCTGCCTCCTGGCCGATGATAGCTGGGATAGGCTCCAGCACACCGCCGACCCTAGTGAGGAGAAGCGGCTCAGAAAATGGACGGATGGATGGATGGACTTTAATAGGATGTGAGTATCTCTAAATGTTCTGAACTCCTGTTTCAAAGCAGGGTTGTGTTGAGCAGAATAATGCTGCTGCAGCAGAGGTCTGCATAGATGTGTGTAGCTCAATTTGCCATAGCTGATGTTGACTTCTTTAAAGGCTTTTTTACAGGTACAAACATTTTAGGAAAAGATACTCGAACAAGGCGGCACAGTGGCCGACTGGTTAGTGCGTCAGCCTCACAGTTCTGAGGACCCGGGTTCAATCCCCGGCCCCGCCTGTGTGGAGTTTGCATGTTCTCCCTGTGCCTGCGTGAGTTTTCTCCGGGCACTCCGGTTTCCTCCCACATCCCAAAAGCATGCATTAATTGGAGACTCTAAATTGCCCGTAGGTGTGACTGTGAGTGCAAATGGTTGTTTGTTTGTATGTGCCCTGCGATTAGCTGGCAACCAGTTCAGGGTGTCCCCCGCTTCCTGCCCGATGACAGCTGGGATAGGCTCCAGCACGCCCCCGACCCTAGTGAGGAGAAGCGGCTCAGAAAAAGGATGGATGATGGATACTCGACAACTGAACGTTATTTGCCGTGAATCAGAGCCACTTTAAATGTTAAATGACTCCGATTTTAACATGCAGTTTGAATGTGATTGGTTATAACTGTCCCAACATACGTTTTCACGGTTATGAACGGCACGCAATGAACTAGTCCGCGCAATGGTGTAAGAATATGGCGTGCTCAGTTATCGCCACACTGACTGTTTTTCATTTATTTGTTTCGATGTATGCCAAATATTTACTCTATATTACTGCGTTAGAGTGGGTTAGTGGTAGACCACGGCACATTCTAACTTGGGTACAAAATCTTTTGAAGTTTTTAACATATTTTTGTTTAGTCGTTTACGTACAGTGTTGATAGTAAGTAGTAGTAAACAAACATTTAAAAAAATTCTGAGCTGCGCATTCTTGGAGACTATCGATATTTGATGCTGGTGTATCAATATTTTCAGAGCAAATTATGTTACAATCGCATTCATAGTATTTTGATAGAGGAAAAGTTTTTAAGATGCGTGTATATTTTCTTCATTTGAAGAAAAAAAAAATTCTTCCAGTTCTTAGCAACTCAACAAAGTGACAAGTGGTGCATTCCATTTTGCCTCAGTTACCGCACATCAAGATAAATCAAGACCTCAATCGACCAAATTCTCAATCAATTAATTGATTATTAAGTTAACATTCTTATTAGTCATTATTTTTTAATCGCGCTTCATAGCGTCCCCATCTCACAATGGATTTAAACGCAAACAAACGTACAAATGAGAATGACGCTGACAGAACAAACTTGTCAGGTGGAAAGAAGAATTATCTTATGAATATTTCAAGAGTGAACCATATGCCAACATCTACATCATTTGCATATTATACCCTCCCTCTCATACACACGCATTGACTAAATGCCAAATGCAAAAACACTGACTATATAAATCCCATTGTAACTTTCAATTCAGTCACGTCTACAAACTCAAACTACACTTTGAATTAGAATGTGTGAGACCACAACATGGAGGTTGTCACAGTACAGCCATTTCCTGCCTGGACAATGGCTTTCTAACTAGGCACTAGAAACGCATGCCGCCGTACAACACAGCCCCCCAATGCACGCTCGCTCTGTGGCTTTCAGATTAGACTCCAGGTAATGAAGTATCAGTGGTGTAGCGTCACAGATGAGCTTTTTATTACGGCTCATTGTCGGAGGCTTCATGGACAAGCCGGTGACACATCTGAGGTCAGCGGCGAGGTTGACATACCGCTATTCGATCCAGAGCAAACGAGGAATACAAATGAGGAATTCTGGGAGTTGGCCAAGCAGTAGAGATGGGCAGAGCGCCTTGTGATAATTAAACAGGGAGTCCATTTTTTTCCAGAGGGTTTTCACATGCAAGGCAGGTTGTCGATGAATTCTGGGAGATGCAGTCATGAGAACAGAAACGACACAGTCCTCAATAGTCGAAATATATTTTTTCGTGTTTCGAGATTATACACACACAACATTCTACTCAAAGCAACAGGCAAAAAAACTGGGGTTTTCATCGCAAAGTCCATCAAGTATATACAGGCACTTCATACTACTTAGGGAAAAAAAATAATCTGAATCTCCAATGAGGCAAAATTATTCTTTCTACTTGACACGGTGAAATTTAAGTGCTAATCTGTCCTATAATCATTTTAGCATTTCCTTAACTTTGTACACAACTGAAAAGAGAATGCTCACACTAGAACATGAGGCAAGAGCCTAGCAAACCGTATGCGATCAGTCAACTTAATCGTCTTAGGAAACCGATTCATCTGATTTAAATTGTAATCCGTGCTTTAACAGCAATTTGTCCTAGCATAGGTAGCACTAATTTGACATGAAAGGCTGGATAATAGTAAATAAAGATAGACTGGTCAACTAATTTTGCAATACAAATATTTGATTGTACCGAAACTGTGAAATACAATTAGTATTCTCTGCATTGTATTTTATTTGTTATTTTTTTGAATCATTTTAGTGTTACAAAGGGATTACTAGCACAACATAAAATTATGAAATGATGACGCTAGTGCTAATGTCACTACATGACGCAAGTTGCTGGCAAAGCAAGAGTGACTGGTTGACTAGATCTGTTTTAGATACACTGGATTCGACTGACTTGTATGAAATAATGAACAAAAGCATCAAATTTGTACAAGTACATGTAGCTAGCACACAAAGAGTGACTGGTCATCTAAATTTATGGAAACATTGCATTCTACCAAAACAGTGAAATCCAAGTGGTAATCTGCGCTGTAACTCATTTTTGGTTCATTTTAGCCACGCAAAATTGTATTATTATATTTATTATAAACAATGTATTGCGCGCCATTCATAATAGGGTCGACACTAGCTCTAACCCTACAAGATAACATATCACTTTATCAAATGTCTACTAACGCTGTCTTTCTGAGAAAATTTTAAAAAAGCATTTTGTATTCTCCAGGTGTTTCTTGACAACGCCAGGTAATAATGTTTTCCAGCCAAATGGCTTCTCTCCCAAAAATAAATTTCCCCCTTCTTTTACAGAATTGTATTTTAATTTCTTCCAAATGCCAACCCATTCTGTTTGACCTAACCCGATGGTTGTCATTATGCAGGTTCGCCGTTCCCGTGCTGGCCGCGTTCCTGCATTCATTTGGCGAAGCAGTGCAGCTTCCAGCGTCACTGGGAACGTGGTTTAGGCAGGGCAGCCTTTTATGTCAGCCTTTATGATTAATCTTTTTATAGGCAGTCAGTTAGCATACGTTTTGGTGTGTCGGGAGTGTATGCTTTTTTTTTTTTTTTTATTTGTTGTTAGCAGGATGGCCCAAACAAGTAGAAATCCAGCAAAACTGTTTATAGGGGGACAAGTATGATTGCATTACAGTACATTTAGATGCAGATCCAGTGATTTTATTTCAAATTTTGGTTAACCTTGTGAGGGCATTTGACATTTCCCTTAATTTTCTTATGACTACGGAATGAATTATGCATTAACCTTAATGACAACAATCAGGCATACGCATAAGGGGGCGAGATGTGAAAGTGTACAATCTGCTGCTGATGTCCAATAAATACCATTGTAGTATTA
>NW_026903298.1:0-5920 GCF_024500385.1 Phyllopteryx taeniolatus
GGAGGATTGTCTATGACAGGGCTGTCATACTCATTTTAGTTCAAGGGCCACATTCACCCCAATTTGGTCTCAAGTGGACCGGACCAGTATAGTCATGGCCTAATAAGCTATAAATAATGACTATTCCATATTTTTTTTTTCATTGTTTTGGTGCAAGTAATTACAAGTACATTGGGAAAATATGCTCTGTTTTCTTGTTTAAAATAATACGAGGAATCTGAAAAATACCAAAAATTGCAATTATAACAATGTTAGGAATCAGTGTTTTCATGTACACATCTGCACCGTACCAATCACAGTGGATCTTTATACTGTCTGTACTTTTGATTTTAAAAAAAACCAAAAAAAACTTGTGATTAGGAAATCATTGAAATTTACATATATTTGAAGAGGACTGCAGTGGTTGGCCAAAGAACTTTAACAAAGCACCTTGAGGAAGAAAAAAGAAAAGAGCATAATATAATTGCTGAACTTGCTTTAATATGTTCGTGCAAGTGCACAATTTTGCATGCCAATTTAAACATGGCGCTCTGAATGGAATAATTAATGAAGAGCCATTTACAGTAACAACATACAGTATACAAACACCAATTCCCATGAAGTTGGAACGTTGTGTGAAAGGTAAATAAAAACAGAATTAAATGATTTGCAAATACTTTTCAACTAATACTCAGTTGAATACACTGTAAAGACAAGTTATTTCATGTTCAAACTGATAAACATTGTTTTTTGCAAATATTCTTTTAATTTTGAATTTGATGCTTGCAACATGTTCCCAAAAAGCTGGGACAGGGCAACAAATGACTGGGAAAGTTGAGGAATGCTCACCAAAAAATAACCTGTTTGGAACATTCTACAGGTGAACAAGTTCATTGGAAACCGATTAGTGTCATGATAGGGTATAAAAGGAACATCCCCAAAAGGCTCAGTATTTCAAATGTAAGGATGGGGCGAGTTTTACCACTTTGTGAACAACTGCGTGAGCAAATAGTCCAACAGTTTAAGAACGTTTCTGAACATACAATTGCGAGGAATTTAGGGATTTTATCATTTATGGTCAATGATATGACCAAAAGATTCAGAGAATCTGGATAAATCTAATGTAAGCGGCAAGGCATTGAATATCCGTGACCTTCGATCCCTCAGGCGGCACTGCATTAAAAACTGGCATCAGTGTGTAAAGGATATTGCCACCTGGAGTCAGGAACACTTAGGAAAAACATTGTCAGTTAACACTGTTGGTCGCTACATCTACAAATCCAAGTTAAAACTGTATCATGCAACGCCAAAGCTATGTATCAACAACACCCAGAAATGCCGCCAGCCTATCTGGGCCCAAGCTCATGGAAAATGGACTGACGCAAAGTTGAAAGTGTGCTGTGGTTTGACGAGTCCACATTTCAAATTGTATTTGGAAATCATGGACGTCATGTCCACCGGGCCAAAGAGGAAAAGTACCATCCGGATGGTTAAGAGCGCAAAGTTCGAAAGCCAGCATCAATGATGCTATGAGGTGTTTTAGTGCCCATGCCATGGGTAACTTGAACATCTGTGAAGGCACCATTAATTCTGAAAGTTACATACAGGTTTTGGAGCAACATATGCTGCCATCCAAGCAATGCCTTTTTCAGGGACGACCCTTCCTTTTTCAGCACGACAATGCCAAGCCACATACTGCAGCGTGGCTTAGTAGTAAAAGAGTGCGAGTAATAGACTCGCCTGCCAACAGTCCAGTCTCCCACTGAAAATGTGTGGTGCATTATGAAGCACAAAATACGACAACAGAGACCCCAGACTGTTGAGCAACTGAAGTTGTACATCGGGCAAGTTCCACTTACACAACTTCAACAATTAATGTCCTCAGAGCTTTGTTAAAAGGAAAGTTGATGTAACACAGTGGTAAACAAGGCCCTGTCCCAGGTTTTTTAGAACGTGTTGCAGGCATCAAATTTAAAATGAGTGAATACCTGCAAAAAAAAAAAAAGGTTTATCAGTTTGAACATTAATATCTTGTCTTTGTAGTGTATTCGATTGAATATGGGTTGATAAGGTTTGGTAAATCATTGAATTCTACTTTTATTTTTTTTTTTCACAATGTTCCGACTTCATTGGAATTGGGGTTTGTACTTGTTAACATTTTGTCCAATGTTACATTTAACCTCGAAAATTCAAGAAGATGTATAATATCTTTCTATTCTAAACACAAATTGGTACCAGTTTGGACAGACCAATCCGACGGCAGAAGTTCATCCTCTTGTTTTTTTTCTTCGTTTCGCATACCCTGATTGATATGTTTGCTTCATTTTGTTGTGCTGAAGAGACGTATTTCCAACAAGCCTGCTAGTCGGTGAACCTATTAGAGTGTTCTCCGACGCCCAACGCGTCATTGCAAGGATTGTTTAAAGTTGTGTTGTTAATATGATACCCGATATCAACCGTCTGTTAGAGGTGGGGCCCACCAGCCAGCACCACTTGTAAGGAGCTGAGAGCCACACGTTGTCGTTGCAGTTTCTTCCCTACCCTGTTGCATCGCCGCTTGTGGTAAGTGGTCATTTAAATGAAAATTAACAAAACTGTTAATTTTATTGAAAAATTGCAGTTAATGTGTTCTACCCCGGAGGCACGGTGGGCGACTGGTTAGCACATCTGCCTCACAGTTCTGAGGAGTTCAAATCCCAGCCCCACCTGTGTTTGCATGAGTTTGCATGTTCTCCCCATGCCTGTGTGGGTTTTCTCCAGGTACTCCAGTTTCCTCCCATGTCCCAAAAACATGCATGGTAGGTTAATTGAAGACTCTAAATTGCCCCTACCTGTGAATGTGACTGCGAATGGTTGTTTGTTTCTATGTGCCCTGCGATTGGCTGGCGACCAGTTCAGGGTGCACCCCACCTCTTGCCCGGTACAGGAAATGGATGGATAGTGTTCTATCCCCATAGGTCGGATTGGAACCCCTGACAGGTAGGTTCTGGCCCACGGGCCGTATGTTTGCCACCACTGGTCATGTAGACATCCACGACTACTTCAATTACTGGTTTTACTTCATAGGTGAGGAGTTACGTGCAGACAATGAGTTACTTGAATAATAGTTTTCACAAAATAGCTCCAATTAATGACTTTAAGTGCATCACTAAGTCCTCAGAAGCATTTGATAATGTGCTCATAGATCATTTAAGGAAAGCCACTTTTTCACACACAGAGGGATGAAGCTAACACCACTGATGATTAATGAGATCGACTTTAGCCTGCTTCATTAGTCCCATCTGTACTGTACTTTAGGTTGACGAACTTGGCCAGTGGCCAGGATGCAGTTCACGGAGGCTTTTTAAGGTTGGGCCCAGCAGCTAGCATCTCACACCTTAGTAAAGATTCAGCTGCTTTGTTCGGCAAGAACACAAATCAAGGACTTTTTATTCTGTTATTCTATGGATAAGTGCACAATATCAGTGCTAAGACGAGTATCCTTCTTAGCATTACGAAGGGCACCTCTACAATAGTCAGGATGGAGACTAGCATCGTTCCAACAACTAGATGTAATGCGTTTTCTTTCTTTTTCTAATATCTATTTATTTGTGACGCAAACAGCGTGTCTGAGTAGTGGTTAGCACATCTGCCTCACAGTTTAGGTTTGAATCTTGGCTCAGGACTTGACTTGGACGATCAGTACATTAAATCAACAACAATAAGCCGTGGTTCACTGCTAAACTTAAGCAGCTTCGCCAAGCTAAGGAGGACGCATATCAGAGCGGGGACAGGGCCCTGTATAATCGAGCTAGAAACCAGCTGACCAAAGAAATTAACATTGCAAAGAGGATCTATACAGCAAAGTTGGAAAAACAGTTTAGCGCAAACGACTCTAAATCAGTCTGGCATGCATTCCAGTCGCTGACTAATTACAAGCGACGATCCCCCCAAGCTGAGAACAATAGCACACTAGCCAACGACTTGAATACCTTCTACTGCAGATTTGAAAAGGACAGTTTCACACCACACACCAATCCGGCCGCACCCGCGACCACAATCACACCTCTGACCTCTGCGTTAACCATCCATGAACAGGATGTGAGACGCATCTTCAAACAACAAAAGATTAACAAAGCGGCAGGCCCGGACCACGTGTCTCCATCCTGCCTCAAAGTCTGCGCGGACCAGCTCGCGCCAGTCTTCACTCAGATCTTCAACAGATCACTGGAAATGTGCGAAGTTCCATCCTGCTTCAAACGCTCCACCATCATCCCAGTCCCCAAGAAACCTGCAATCTCGGGTCTGAATGACTACAGGCCTGTCGCTTTGACATCTGTGGTCATGAAGTCCTTTGAACGTCTTGTGCTGAACCACCTCAAGAGTGTCACAGGTCCCCTGCTGGACCCCCTGCAGTTTGCCTACCAAGCGAACAGATCTGCGGATGATGCAGTCAACATGGGACTGCACTTCATCCTAGAACACCTCGACAGTGCAGGGACCTACGCGAGGATCCTGTTCGTGGACTTCAGCTCAGCGTTCAACACCATCATCCCTGAACTCCTTTCATCCAAGCTTCTCCAGCTCAGCGTCTCACCTGCCATCTGCCAGTGGATTTACAGCTTTCTGACGGGCAGGACACAGCAGGTCAGGCTGGGGGAGGCCACCTCATCCACACGCAGCATCAGCACTGGGGCGCCCCAAGGTTGTGTCCTCTCTCCGCTGCTCTTCTCTCTCTACACGAACGACTGCACCTCAGCGAACCAGACTGTCAAACTCCTGAAGTTTGCAGATGACACCACTGTCATCGGCCTCATCAAGGACGGTGACGAGTCTGCATATCGACAGGAAGCGGAGCGGCTGGAGCTGTGGTGCGGCCGACACAACCTGGAGCTGAACACGCTCAAGACTGTAGAGATGATCGTGGACTTCAGGAGGCATCCTTCGCCACAGCTGCCCCTCACGCTGTCCAGCTGCCTTGTGTCAACCGTCGAGACCTTCAAGTTCCTGGGAATTACAATCTCCCAGGACCTGAAGTGGGCGACCAACATCAACTCCGTCCTCAAAAAGGCCCAGCAGAGGATGTACTTCCTGCGGCTTCTGAGAAAGCATGGCCTGCCACCGGAGCTGCTGAGACAGTTCTACACAGCGGTCATCGAATCAGTCCTGTGTTCTTCCATCACAGTCTGGTTTGGTGCTGCTACAAAAAAGGACAAACTCCGACTGCAACGGACAATCAAAACTGCTGAAAGGATTGTCGGTACCCCCCTACCCACCCTTGAGGACTTGCACGCTGCCAGAACTAAGACAAGGGCGTGCAAAATCCTCTCGGACCCTCCCCACCCTGGTCACCAGCTCTTCCAGCTCCTTCCCTCAGGTAGGCGCTACCGATCAATGCAAACTAGAACTAGTAGACATTCCAACAGCTTCTTCCCTCTTGCAATCAACTTCTTGAACAGCTAACTTACAATTCCATTACAACAAGCTGGCAATTTTTTGACTTGAGTTCGTTGTCACATTTCTGTATTATGTATTACTCGTGCACTCACTGTAGTTGTCTCGCCGTGCTGCACTATTTGCATATAGTGGCCACTCATGCCAGAGTAGTATCTGCTCCATTTGCACACTGATTGAGGAGTATCTGTAACATTTGCACAACCATTGTCCCAGATTATCGCACTACTCGTCACTTTAAACCGCATACACTCCTTGAAGTCTCAGTGCCCTTTGCACAATGGTCATTGCACCGGACTATTGCGATATTAGCCATTCGAACTGAGGACTCTGCATCTTTTTGCACAATTGTTGTTTGTTGTTGTTTTTTGTTAATGTCTTTATGTCTCCAAAGTGTTCTGTAAATTGACTGTCTGTTGTACTAGAGCGGCTCCAACTACCGGAGACAAATTCCTTGTGTGTTTTGGACATACTTGGCAAATAAAGATGATTCTGATTCTGATTCTGA
>NW_026903299.1:0-5905 GCF_024500385.1 Phyllopteryx taeniolatus
TTTATTGTTACTGTGTTAAATATATTCTAGAAGTTATCATTTATTTGCTTAGCTTGCTGTTAAATATATTCTAGAAGTTATCATTTATTTGCTTAGCTTGCATTAGTATTATGGACGATTTTAGATGTCTCGCCTTCGAAAAGATGACTCAGCATCATCCGATGGAAGGGCGCCTGGACCAAGGACGTGATCGGATGTGGTCGGGTCGGGACAAGTGTTGGTCCAATATTTTGTGTTGTGTCTTATTGCTTAGAATACTATGTCTGGGAAAAACCCTCTTATTATCAAATATTATGTGTCGTGTCTTATTGTTTAGAATACTATGTCTGGGAAAAACCCTCTTATTATCAAATATTTTGTGTTGTGTCTTATTGCTTAGAACATTATGATTTGTAAATCCCTCCTATTTCAAATAAATGCAGGAGCGAGGGGGGGGATTGTTTAGAGCGTGTTGAGAGGCTGTGATCTGAACAATCTCCCATACGCCCTCCTCATGAGAAAAAGAAACCAGCGTCTTCATTCCTTTTGTGTCTATTTTTTATAATGTTGGGTAAGATAAATCCAACATTAAATTGGTCCTTCGAGCCGGATTTGAACCAGCGACCTAAGGATTCCAGTTGTGGAGCCGACTTCCAGTTAAGAGACCGTGGCCACGGCAAGTAAGACCCTTTACGGGACTGGTCTTCGTTCTCCTCAACTGGGATCTGAAGGTTGACGACAATCCACAGGATTGAAGACGACTGGTGAGTTAAATTAAAAAAAAATTTTTAGGAAAAAGGACGCCGGAGTCCACAAATTCCGCGAGGACGGCGGAGTCCTGTACGTACTTAAATTCCGTGTTTAATAAACCTTGTGTAATACTAGTCACTGGCAAGTAATGGACGGCGGAGTCCGACATATTCCGCGAGGATGCAGGAGTCCTGTAAGTACTTAAATTCCGTGTTTAATGAATAAAGAAACTTGGAAAGTTTCGTGGCGTCGTAGTTAAATTCCGTATAGGATGGCGGAGTCCTCTAATGAGCTGTTGACAGACGTAGTTAAATTCCGTATGGGACGGCGGAGTCCTCTGACGAGCCAGTGTGAATGAAAACTGTTTGAATGAGAGTGTAAATGGGAAATGGGAAACCACTAGGTTTTTCATTCCATACCAAAACAGTGGGAAAGTAAACGGTGGACTTTTGTGGATGCAAAGGCAAGAATTCTCCACTCGAAAGAGTTGAAGTGAGAATTACCACAGAAAGTAAATTTGAATCACCGTCCTACTGAAAAGAAACAGTGTTCTAGACTACCCTAGGTAGTATTACACTGAACCAAATTCTTTCAAATGGGGAAAGGAAGTAGTAAAATAAAAAACAGGAATACACTGCAGTGTAAAGGTTGGAGGTTCATTAAATTAAATTTAAAAGAAAAAAAGAAACAGGATCCTGATAAAATTTTATATTTAGAGACAGGGATAACCGAACACGGCTTTAATGGTTGGTTAAATACACAAAAAATAGCCGCGTTGCAGGAATCAAATTATATAAAAAATAAAAGACAAGCCACCGTTAAATGTGGGAAAGGCTGTTGTCTGCAGCCTTGGAGCTTATCACAAAAATAGAAGATAAAAAAGAATGTGATGAGCTGCAGTAATACAGAGCATGCGTACCAAACCCACGCACATTGTTAAATTCATTAAGACCAGACGCTACTGTGTTTACAGTAGTGGACATCAATGCATCCATCCATCCATTTTCTGAGCCGCTTCTCCTCACTAGGGTCGCGGGCGTGCTGGAGCCTATCCCAGCTGTCATCGGGCAGGAGGCGGGGTACACCCTGAACTGGTTGCCAGCCAATCGCGGGGCACATTGGAACAAACAACCATTCGCACTCACAGTCATGCCTACGGGCAATTTAGAGTCTCCAATTCATGCATGTTTTTTGGGATGTGGGAGGAAACCGGAGTGCCCGGAGAAAACCCACGCAGGCACGGGGAGAACATGCAAACTCCACACAGGCGGGGCCGGGCATTGAACCCGGGTCCTCAGAACTGTGAGGCTGACGCTCTAACCAGTCGGCCACCGTGCCGCGACATTAATGCATTAATGCATTCTTTTCAGTACCAATAGAAAATAACAGTCAATTTTGGTTTGCATTCACATTTGAGAAAAAAAAAATATATATATATACATTTACTAGATTACCGCAAGGTTACTGTGAAAGTCTAACTAATTATTCACAAGTTATGACAACACGCATGTCTTCTGGCATCTACAGATGAAGACACATGCAAAGATTCATTGACCTTACTGCATCATCTAACAGAAGAGGGACATAAAGTTAACAAAAATAAATTGCAATGATGTAAAAGACAAGTTAAATATCTAGGCCATAATTTAAGTATAGGAGGAAAGACTATATTAGAAGACAGGAGAGCTATAGTCTTAAAAAATCCTAAACCACAGACGAAGAAACATATAATAATCATTTTTAGGTCTGACAAATTATTGTAGAGCATGGATTCCAAACTATGCAGAAATTGTTGCACCATTGTCAAAATTAATATATGAAAACAACCTTAAAATTACATCACCTGTTTAATGGAATACTGAGGCAGAAAAGGCCTTCTGTGACATTAAACAACATTTGGTCTCCAGTGCTGCGCTAGGCCTTCCAAATTTAATGATAAAACATTCATTCAAATGGTAGATTGTAAAAGCTATTGCATGACCTCCGTACTTACACAACAATACGGTGATAAGCTAAGACCAATAGCTTATTTTTCAACTAGAGAGCAGTTCACCCTAAAGGTCCCACATACAGTGTCTGCTCTCCTATTGCAAATCACCTGCAAGACATTTATCTTGCATTGCCATCTTGCTATCAGAACCACATTTGACTGTTGAGCGATGCACAACCTTAAATCCAGCCACACTAATACCCTTACTTGATGAAGGCACGCAGCATGATTGACAGGAATTGGCTGAACAAGCTGCTGAATTAGTAGCATTAATCGAGGCATGCAAACTAATGATAAAGATGGTACAATCTATACTGATAGCCAATATGAGTATTCCACAACAAGAACGCAATTATTGGGAAGAACAAAGTGCAAAACTACAAAATGAAATTTACATTAGCACAGGGAAAAAAACAAACAAAACAAAAAAAACCTATTCAAATGGGCTGCTATATTGAGACATGCTGTGTCACGTCTCAACCGGAGGGATGGTGGCACAGATAGATTGACACTTTACAGCCCTAAAAAATAGCAGAAAGAAACACGTGGGTTCATTTAACACACTGTAAGAGTCATTTCAGCTGAGTACTCAAATAGGGAAGGTGAGCAAAAGTCTGATAACGGAGCGGGAGCAGATGTGTAGATTCTGAAAACGCTTGCTGGTCAGTGAAGAAAAAAGACACCAACCCTTTTAGTGAGAACTCAGCAGAAAGGCACACCCACGTTGGTTATGAGATTCGATAAGTTGTTACGTAGCAACTTTGGCTACTATGATGTTGGTTTTGTTTTTGTGGTACATGGGACGTCCCACCCTCAATGATAAAACCCATTTTTTAGATAGAAAATCACCTACCAACTGGACTAATATGACGAACCCAATAATAATTAAAAAAAATTTTTGAATCATTAACTCGTATCAAAAGGAGTACAGCTGATGATCAAAATTGTGGGCATGGCCTCCAAATGCGGCAAAACGGTTTAATATTTTGTGCCCCCCAAATCAAGCTGCTTTAATCATAATTCCATATGCGGCTCTCACCAATGATGCTCAAGAGAATGGGCAGAATTGGGGATTTAGATATGACTGGTATGCAACTATAGGTTTTGAATGGAAACACCTTATTGGTGAAACAGGTTATGATTGGTCCAGTTGGTCAAAAAGAACAGCAAAAGAACAAAGAAAGAAGTTTAACATAAGCAAAACGGCCCATAGTTTAATATTGAAATACAAGTCACCCAATGTGTTTGATAGTGAGCTTGTGGGCCTATTCTGGTGGAAAAGATCCCCACTTCCAAGTAGTATTGTGTTATAGGAACCGTGTTAAACCAAAAATGCCATTGAAAACTTCAAAGAAAGGTAGACAAATTTTAATGGTTAACAACATAACTACTGATGATTGGTTCCTTGTTGTCACAGGAGTTTCAGGACAAAATAACAATTGGTTACTATTGATGGAACAAGCAGCAAATGTAGCGAGAAAAGATTGTGTTGTTTGCATGGGTCCCAGGCCTTTGTTGCGCATAGTTCCGGCATAATTATCACAAGATTGTATTATTCCATTTGCACACTGATTGAGGAGCATCTGCAACATTTGCACAACCATTGTCCCAGATTATCGCACTACTCGTCACTTTAAACCGCATACACTCCTTGAAGTCTCAGCGCCCTTTGCACAATGATCTTTGCACCGGACTATTGCGATATTAGTTATTCAAACTGCTGCTAGAGGACTGCATCTTTTTGCACAATTATTTTTTGTCAATGTCTTTATGTCTCCAAAGTGTTCTGTAAATTGACTGTCTGTTGTACTAGAGCGGCTCCAACTACCGGAGACAAATTCCTTGTGTGTTTTGGACATACTTGACAAAAAAGAGATTTATCCTGGCAGAGGCAAAATTATCCAACATAAAACATACATGGTGTTCCTCGTGGGGTTCCTAATCAATACAAATTAGCTGACCAAGTTGCAGGAGGATTTGAATACTTCATATGCTGTTGGTGTACGATTAATAAAAATGTTGATGGGATAAACTATATCCACTTCAATGTACAGAGATTAGGAAATTGGACTCAGAGTGGGTTGGAAGCTGTGCACGAGCAGCTCAAGGACGTTCCAAAGACCGCATAGCTGTCGACATGCTCCTCGCAAGAGAGGGAGGTGTTTGCGGTATGTTTGGAGAACAAACAATACTGCTTCAGATGGCAGCTTGACCAGAGCCATCGATGGTCTACGGACCCTCAATCAACACTCCTTGTGAAACAGCTGAATGGACGTTTTTGGTAAATATAAAACCCTAATTTCACCAATATTGATATCAATTGCTGTTTTTGCAGCCACTCTGACATTGTGTGGATGTTGTTGTATCCCATGCATTCGGGCATTAATCAGTAAATTAATCACCACAGCCATAACCCACATGGAACCGTATGGAGCAGATTTATCCTTTATTGGAGGTTGATAATAATGACGATGATGATGATGATGTTGTTTTACCTGATTTGTTTCCTGATCCAGGTGATTACGATGTTTAAACTACAACATTCATGTATGACAAGTTTACTCTGAGTGTAAATGTATTTGTTTCATAAAAATGATTCTACAATTAAAAATCGAAATGAAGTGACTGTAAGATGATATGAGAATTTGTGCAAATACATGATAAACAGGAGGGAAATGTTAAATATATTCTAGAAGTTATCATTTATTTGCTTAGCTTGCATTAGTATTATGGACGATTTTAGATGTCTCGCCTTCGAAAAGATGACTCAGCATCATCCGATGGAAGGGCGCCTGGACCAAGGACGTGATCGGATGTGGTCGGGTCGGGACAAGTGTTGGTCCAATATTTTGTGTTGTGTCTTATTGCTTAGAATACTATGTCTGGGAAAAACCCTCTTATTATCAAATATTATGTGTTGTGTCTTATTGTTTAGAATACTATGTCTGGGAAAAACCCTCTTGTTATCAAATATTTTGTGTTGTGTCTTATTGCTTAGAACATTATGATTTGTAAATCCCTCCTATTTCAAATAAAAGCAGGAGCGAGGGGGGGGATTGTTTAGAGCGTGTTGAGAGGCTGTGATCTGAACAATCTCCCATACGCCCTCCTCATGAGAAAAAGAAACCAGCGTCTTCATTCCTTTTGTGTCTATTTTTTATAATGTTGGGTAAGATAAATCCAACA
>NW_026903300.1:0-5893 GCF_024500385.1 Phyllopteryx taeniolatus
GATTTATCTTACCCAACATTATAAAAATGCACCAAAGGAATGAAGACGCTGGTTTCCTTTTCTCATGAGGAGGGCAAATGGGAGATTGTTCAGATTACAGCCTCTCAACACGCTCTAAACAATCTCTCCCGTCGCTCCTGTATTTATTTGAAATAGGGAGATTTTACAAGGCATAACATACTAAGCTACAAGACACAACACACTAAGGGTAGGGTTTCAAGGTGAAGACATGGGACCAACACCTGCCACGTCCTTCTCTCTGATGATTCCTGCTGAGTCATCTTCTTGAAGGCGAGATATCTTCCTTTCTCAAAATCGTCCATCATACTAATGCAAGCTAAGCAAATAAATGATAACTTCTACAATATATTTAACATTTCCCTCCTGTTTATCATGTATTTGCACAAATTCTCATATCATTTTACAGTCACTGTCATGGTCTATGTTTTGGGTTTGGGTTGTGTTTAGTTTTGTTCCATGTTTTCCTGTGTTCCATGTTTGTCGTGTGCTCATTAGGTTGTTGTGTCCACCTGTTCTCGTCTATTTTGTGTCGACCAATCAGCTCTCTCCAGCCACTCGTGTTTTGTCCAGGTGTTCCTCGTTGTCTCGTCAATTTGTTTGTATTTAGTTCCCTGGGTTCTTTCAGGCCTTGTCGGTTCATTGTCGTTGTCACATGTCTTGCCATGTCATAGTCGCCAGTTGTTTTTGTCATAGTCGCCAGTTGTTTTATCATTGTTATTAAATATTATTATTTTGAGATTCCCGCGCTCCTGCCTTGCCTCCCTGCTTCCCTGCAATTGGGTCCACCATGTTCTTGCCTTGCGTTTCTCGCCGTCGCCCTAACCATGTTCATGACAGAATGAACCGACCAGAACAGGACCCAGCGGGAAGAACATGGCGTCACCCTGGACGCCACCAAACTGCCTCCCACCGTCCTCAGCCTGCCATCCATACCTACCCTCCTCCAGTAAGCCCTATCATTCAGTCTTTTCTGTCCTTTTCCTCGGGTCCCCCCACTTGTCCTAGTTATTCACCATGCCCTACTATTGTACATCCACATGTTTCTTTAGATTCAGATTTTTCTGATTGTGAAGATGGCCCTGATTTAGTTAACCTCCTGTCGGATTCTGACTCTGACACAGATTTAGATTTTTCTGGTTCCTTCCCTAGTTTATCCCGTCCTCGTCAGTTTTTGTCACGTTTCTGTCATGAACGGAACAGAGGATAGGACCCAAAAATGCACGACTCCAAAACAAATTGACAGTTTCCAAAAAGAGAGGTTTAATAGACGGGCATAGGTCGGTACACAGGCAGGCAATCCAAGAGAGGCAACAGTATCCAAAAACATGAGGCAAAGAGACAAGGTCGATAATCGGAACAGGGTCAGGTCTTACTGTGAATCTATGACGTGGAAACAAGGAATGCTGGAACGCGACGACAAGGTACAACGAACTGGCAACGAGAGGAAATGAGACACGAGGTTATATACAAGGGGTAATTAGGGTGAACGAGGCACAGGTGATGAAGATGCTCACATGAGCAGGTGTGTGTGAAACAGGGGGGGGGAAGACAAAACCCGGAACACACACATATGACAGTACCCCCCCCCTTAACGGCCGGCCCCAGACGGCCCTGGGGCCCCTGGATGCGCAACGTGGAAGTCCCGAATGAGCGAATCATCCACGATAAACGCAGACGGTACCCAGGAACGCTCCTCAGGCCCATAGCCCTCCCAGTCCACCAGATATTGAAACCCCCTGCCCCTCCGACGAGATGACAACAGCCGCTTCACAGAGAAGACAGGGCCCCCATCCACAAACCGGGGGGGAGGAGGGGGCCTGGAAGGCGGGACCAGAGGGGACTCCCGGGCTGGCTTGAGTAGGCTGACGTGAAAAGTAGGGTGGACCCGCATAGACCTTGGGAGCCTCAGCTTCACGGTGACAGGGTTGATTATTTTTGTGATGGGGAAGGGCCCAACGAACCTGGGAGCGAGCTTCTTGGACTCCACCCGGAGTGGAATATGTTTGGTCGAAAGCCAAACTCGCTGACCCACTTTGTAGTTCGGGGCCGGTGTCCTCCGACGGTCAGCAGCGGCTTTGTAGGACCGTCCCTGGCGCAGCAGCATCTGGCGGGCTCGCTCCCAGGTCCTCCTACAGCGTCTCACCAAGGTTAATGCCGCTGGAACTGTGGATTCTGGGGCTATGGCAGGAAACAGAGATGGTTGGTAACCATGCACAACGTGAAAAGGCGATAGACCAGTGGATGCAGAGGGGAGGGAATTGTGGGAGAATTCGACCCAAACCAGTTTCTGAGACCAGGATCGCGGCTCCTGTGAAGCGAGACATCGGAGCCCCGTCTCCAGGTCCTGGTTCAGCCTCTCGGTTTGGCCGTTGGTTTCAGGATGAAACCCGGATGACAGACTGACGGTAGCACCTATGAGTTTACAAAACTCCTTCCAAAATTGCGAAATGAATTGGGGACCCCTATCAGACACCACATTCTTGGGGAAACCATGGAACTTAAAAACCTGATTAATCATTAGGTCGGCAGTGTCTTTAGCTGAGGGGAGTTTTGGAAGTGCAATGAAGTGCGCCATCTTAGAGAACCTGTCAACAACTGTAAGAATGGTGGTATTGCCTTTAGAGACCGGTAATCCTGTAACAAAGTCTACTGAAATGTCTGACCAAGGACGTTGTGGTATTGGCAGGGGTCGCAACTCCCCAGAAGGACGTTGATGAGAGGCCTTGTTAGCAGCACATACCTGGCAAGCATTGACATAATCGCTAACATCCCTCCTAACATTAGGCCACCAAAAGCGCTGTTCGACCACTGATAGCGTCTTGGCAATGCCTGGGTGACATACCGTTCGGTTCGTGTGAGCCCAGTGGATGACTTTTCCCCTTAAGGTCGGAACCACATAAAGCCTGTTCTCGGGGCAATCTTCAGGGCTAGGAGTGTCTTTCAGAGCCCCTTCAACCGCAGTCTCAATGTCCCAAACAAAAGCGGAAATGAAGCATGACTTAGGCAAAATAGTCTTAGGGTCGGACAAAGAACTCTCCTCGGAGAAAATGCGTGACAAAGCATCCGGCTTACCATTTTTAGAACCCGGTCGGTATGATAACGTAAAATTAAATCTAGAGAAGAAAAGAGCCCATCTAGCCTGCCTCGCATTTAATCTTTTGGCAGTTTTAATATATTCAAGGTTCTTGTGATCTGTCCATACTAAAAACGGAGTATGTGCCCCCTCTAGCCAGTGCCTCCACTCCATCAAAGCCACCTTGACTGCCAACAGTTCACGGTCGCCAATGTCATAATTTTTTTCAGCTGGGGTCAATTTTTTGGAGAGAAACGCACAAGGATGTAACTTCTCATCCTTGAGAGACTTCTGGGAGAGCACTGCTCCTATTCCGGCATCAGACGCATCGACTTCTACCACAAACTGCTGTTTGAGATCTGGCAAAGTAAGGATGGGAGCGGAGGTAAAGCTCGACTTAAGTTTTTGAAAAGCTGCATGACAAAGCGGGTTCCATACAAAAGGTTTGTGTGGCGAGGTAAGATCATGCAAAGGAGAGGCTATGTCACATATGACACGTTTCCACGTTTCCAACCCCAGTGAGTCCAAATCCTTTCCCTCGGACCTTTTCTTGGGCCATCTACTCGGGACCGCCGCGTGGTGGCCAACGGAGGCGCCCAAGTAAAGGTCAAATTTTGCCCCCTCGTTTTTCCCCCCCTGTTCACAAATCACTTGATTTTTCACCTGTTCCCACACGTTGTTCCACGGCTCCAATTAAGTCACGTCTAGTCAAACCTGCCCCCAAGCCATGTTCAGTACCAGCCATTTTTCCTAGTTCACCTTCCCGAGACCTTGTGCACTCTTCCACTCCCGTACCCTCTACTCCCACACCTCAATGGCGGCAGGCTGAGGAAGCGACTGCAGCTCCCGTTCCGGCTAATCGGCAGCTGCGCCAGGCTCCCGTTCCGGCTCCTCGGCAGCTGCGCCAGGCTCCCGCACCGGCGGCGCTCGTCCAGCGGCCGCCACCCATCCTTGCTCCGGCGGCGCTCGTCCAGCGGCCGCCACCCGTCCTTGCTCCGGCGGCGCTCGTCCAGCGGCCGCCACCCATCCTTGCTCCGGCGGCGCTCGTCCAGCGGCCGCCACCCGTCCTTGCTCCGGCGGCGCTCGTCCAGCGGCCGCCACCCGTCCTTGCTCCGGCGACGCTCGTCCAGCGGCCGCCATCCGACCATGTTCCGGCGGCGCTCGTCCAGCGGCCGCCACCCATCCTTGCTCCGGCGGCGCTCGTCCAGCGGCCGCCACCCGTCCTTGCTCCGGCGGCGCTCGTCCAGCGGCCGCCACCTGACCCTGCTCCGGCGGTGCTCGTCCAGTGGCCGCCACCCGTTCTTGCTCCGGCGGCGCTCGTCCAGCGGCCGCCACCTGACCCTGCTCCAACGGCGCTCGTCCAGCGGCCGCCACCCATCCTTGCTCCGGCGGCGCTCGTCCAGCGGCCGCCACCCGTCTTTGCTCCGGCGGCGCTCGTCCAGCGGCCGCCACCTGACCCTGCTCCAACGGCGCTCGTCCAGCGGCCGCCACCTGACCCTGCTCCAACGGCGCTCGTCCAGCGGCCGCCACCCGACCATGTTCCGGCGGCGCTCGTCCAGCGGCCGCCATCCGACCTTGCTCCGGCGGCGCTCGTCCAGCGGCCGCCACCGGTCCTTGCTCCGGCGGCGCTCGTCCAGCGGCCCCCACCCGTCCTTGCTCCGGCGGCGCTCGTCCAGCGGCCGCCACCCGTCCTTGCTCCGGCGGCGCTCGTCCAGCGGCCGCCACCCGACCCTGCTCCGGCGGCGCTCGTCCAGCGGCCGCCACCCGACCCTGCTCCGGCGGCGCTCGTCCAGCGGCCGCCACCCGACCATGTTCCGGCGGCGCGCGTCCAGCGGCCGCCACCCGTCCTTGCTCCGGCGGCGCTCGTCCAGCGGCCGCCACCCGACCCTGCTCCGGCGGGGCTCGTCCAGCGGCCGCCACCCGACCCTGCTCCGGCGGGGCTCGTCCAGCGGCCGCCACCCGACCCTGCTCCGGCGGCGCTCGTCCAGCGGCCGCCACCTGACCCTGCTCCAACGGCGCTCGTCCAGCGGCCGCCACCTGACCCTGCTCCAACGGCGCTCGTCCAGCGGCCGCCACCCCGACCATGTTCCGGCGGCGCTCGTCCAGCGGCCGCCATCCGACCTTGCTCCGGCGGCGCTCGTCCAGCGGCCGCCACCCGTCCTTGCTCCGGCGGCGCTCGTCCAGCGGCCGCCACCCGTCCTTGCTCCGGCGGCGCTCGTCCAGCGGCCGCCACCCGTCCTTGCTCTGGCGGCGCTCGTCCAGCGGCCGCCACCCGACCCTGCTCCGGCGGCGCTCGTCCAGCGGCCGCCACCCGACCCTGCTCCGGCGGCGCTCGTCCAGCGGCCGCCACCCGACAATGTTCCGGCGGCGCGCGTCCAGCGGCCGCCACCCGTCCTTGCTCCGGCGGCGCTCGTCCAGCGGCCGCCACCCGACCCTGCTCCGGCGGGGCTCGTCCAGCGGCCGCCACCCGACCCTGCTCCGGCGGCGCTCGTCCAGCGGCCGCCACCCGACCCTGCTCCGGCGGCGCTCGTCCAGCGGCCGCCATCCGACCATGTTCCGGCGGCGCGCGTCCAGCGGCCGCCACCCGTCCTTGCTCCGGCGGCGCTCGTCCAGCGGCCGCCACCCGTCCTTGCTCCGGCGGCGCTCGTCCAGCGGCCGCCACCCGTCCTTGCTCCGGCGGCGCTCGTCCAGCGGCCGCCACCCGTCCTTGCTCCGGCGGCGCTCGTCCAGCGGCCGCCACCCGACCACGCTCCGGCGGCGCTCGTTCAGCGGCCGCCACCCTGGCCCCTGCATTAGCAT
>NW_026903301.1:0-5875 GCF_024500385.1 Phyllopteryx taeniolatus
ATCCTACCTGTGGGGCATAGCCACTAATCACATTATAAATAACACCCTCAATTTCAAGTTTCACCCCTCCTTGAGCCGTCACCTTGTCGTGGTGGAGGGGTTTGTGTGTCCCAGTGATCCTAGGAGCTAAGTTGTCTGGGGCTTTATGCCCCTGGCAGGGTCACCCATGACAAACAGGTCCTAGGTGAGGGACCAGACAAAGCACGGCTCAAAGACCCCTAATGATGACGACAAACAATGGACTTCGTTTTCCCTTGCCCGGACGCGGGCCACCGGGGCCCCCCACTGGAGCCAGGCCTGGTGGTGGGGCTCGATAGCGAGCGCCTGGTGGCCGGGCCTGCACCCATGGGGCCCGGCCGGGCACAGCCCGAAAGGGTAACGTGGGTCCCCCTTCCCATGGGCTCACCACCTGTGGGAGGGGCCATAGGGGTCGGGTGCAGTGTGAGCTGGGCGGTGGCCGAAGGCGGGGACCTTGGCGATCCGATCCCCGGCTACAGAAGCTGGCTCTAGGGACGTGGAATGTCACCTCTCTGGCAGGGAAGGAGCCCGAGCTGGTGTGTGAGGTCGAGAGGTTCCGACTCGATATAGTCGGACTCGCCTCCACACACACCTGGGGCTCTGGTACCAGTCCTCTCGAGAGGGGTTGGACTCTCTTCCACTCTGGAGTTGCCCATGGTGAGAGGCGCCGAGCAGGTGTGGGTATACTTATTGCCCGCCGGCTCGGCGCCTGTACGTTGGGGTTCACCCCGGTGGACGAGAGGGTAGCCTCGCTCCGCCTTCGGGTGGGGGGACGGGTCCTGACTGTTGTTTGTGCCTATGCACCAAACAGAAGTTCAGAGTACCCACCCTTTTTGGAGTCCTTGGAGGGGGTGCTGGAGAGCGCTCCCGCTGGGGACTCCATTGTTCTGTTGGGGGACTTCAATGCTCACGTGGGCAATGACAGTGAGACCTGGAAGGGCGCGATTGGGAGGAACGGCCCCCCCCGATCAGAACCCAAGCGGTGTTCTGTTATTGGACTTCTGTGCTCGTCACGGATTGTCCATAATGAACACCATGTTCAAGCATAAGGGTGTCCACACGTGCACTTGGCACCAGGACACCCTAGGTCGCAGTTCGATGATCGACTTTGTGGTCGTGTCATCGGACTTGCGGCCGCATGTCTTGGACACTCGGGTGAAGAGAGGGGCGGAGCTGTCAACTGATCACCACCTGGTGGTGAGTTGGCTCCGATGGTGGGGGAAGATGCCGGTCCGACGTGGCAGGCCCAAACGTATTGTGAGGGTCTGCTGGGAACGTCTGGCAGAATCCCCTGTCAGAAGGAGTTTCAACTCCCACCTCCGACAGAACTTTGCTCATGTTCCGGGGGAGGCGGGGGACATCGAGTCCGAGTGGACCATGTTCCGCGCCTCCATTGCTGAGGCGGCCGACCGGAGCTGTGGCCGTAAGGTGGTCGGTGCCTGTCGTGGCGGCAATCCCCGAACCCGTTGGTGGAGACCAACGGTGAGGGATGCCGTCAAGCTGAAGAAGGAGTCCTATCGGGCCTTTTTGGCCTGTGGGACTCCTGAGGCAGCTGATGGGTACCGGCTGGCCAAGCGGAATGCAGCTCTGGTGGTCGCTGAAGCAAAAACCCGGGCATGGGAGGAGTTCGGTGAGGCCATGGAGAAAGACTTCCGGACGGCTTCGAGGAAATTCTGGTCCACCATCCGACGTCTCAGGAGAGGAAAGCAGTGCACCACCAACACTGTGTATAGTGGGGATGGGGCGCTGCTGACCTCGACTCGGGACGTTGTGAGTCGGTGGGGAGAATACTTCGAAGACCTCCTCAATTCCACCGACACGCCTTCCCATGGGGAAGCAGAGTGTGGGTTCTCTGAGGCGGGCTCTCCTATCTCTGGGTTTGAGGTCACCGAGGTAGTTAAAAAGCTCCTCGGTGGCAGGGCCCCGGGGGTGGATGAGATTCGCCCGGAGTTCCTAAAGGCTCTGGATGTTGTAGGGCTGTCCTGGTTGACACGCCTCTGCAACATCGCGTGGACATCGGGGACAGTGCCTCTGGATTGGCAGACTGGGGTGGTGGTCCCCCTTTTTAAGAAGGGGGACCGGAGGGTGTGTTCCAACTACAGGGGGATCACACTTCTCAGCCTCCCTGGTAAGGTCTATTCAGGGGTGCTGGAGAGGAGGGTCCGTCGGGAAGTCGAATCTCAGATTCAGGAGGAGCAGTGTGGTTTTCGTCCTGGCCGTGGAACAGTGGACCAGCTCTACACCCTCGGCAGGGTCCTCGAGGGTGCATGGGAGTTCGCCCAACCAGTCTACATGTGTTTTGTGGACTTGGAGAAGGCGTTCGACCGTGTCCCTCGGGGAGTCCTGTGGAGAGTGCTTCGGGAGTATGGGGTACCGAACCCCCTGATACGGGCTGTTCGGTCCCTGTACGACCGGAGTCAGAGTTTGGTCCGCATATCCGGCAGTAAGTCGGACTCGTTCCCGGTGAGGGTTGGACTCCGCCAAGGCTGCCCTTTGTCGCCGATTCTGTTCATAACTTTTATGGACAGAATTTCTAGGCGCAGCCGAGGGGTAGAGGGGGTCCGGTTTGGTGGCCTCAGTATTGCATCTCTGCTTTTTGCAGATGATGTGGTTCTGTTGGCTTCATCAAGCCGTGACCTCCAACTCTCATTGGAGCAGTTCGCAGCCGAGTGTGAAGCGGCTGGGATGAGAATCAGCACCTCCAAATCTGAGACCATGGTCCTCAGTCGGGAAAGGGTGGCATGCCATCTCCAGGTCGGGGATGAGATCCTGCCCCAAGTGGAGGAATTCAAGTATCTTGGGGTCTTGTTCACGAGTGAGGGAAGAATGGAACGGGAGATCGACAGGCGGATCGGTGCAGCGTCTGCAGTGATGCAGACTTTGTATCGGTCCGTTGTGGTAAAGAAAGAGCTAAGCCGAAAGGCGAAGCTCTCAATTTACCGGTCGATCTTCGTTTACCGGTCGATCTTCGTTCCTACCCTATGGTCATGAGCTGTGGGTCGTGACCGAAAGAACAAGATCCCGGATACAAGCGGCCGAAATTAGTTTCCTCCGCAGGGTGTCCGGGCTCTCCCTTAGAGATAGGGTGAGAAGCTCGGTCATCCGGGAGGATCTCAGAGTAGAGCCGCTACTCCTCCGCATTGAGAGGAGCCAGATGAGGTGGCTGGGGCATCTGATTCGGATGCCTCCCGGACGCCTCCCTGGTGAGGTGTTCCGGGCATGTCCCACCGGGAGGAGACCCCGGGGACGACCCAGGACGCGCTGGAGAGACTACATCCTTCGGCTGGCCTTGGAACGCCTCGGGATCCCCCCGGAAGAGCTGGATGAAGTGGCTGGGGAGAGGGTACTCTGGGCGTCCCTGCTGAAGCTACGGCCCCCACGACCCGACCCGGATAAGCGGTAGAGAATGGATGGATGGATGGATGAATTTCAAGTTTCAGCCTCATCACTCGATCTGATACTCTTTCACCTCCAAGACATTCTAAGCCAACTCTTCTTTTAAAACAACCCCGACTCCATTTCTCTTCTCATCTACACCATGGTAAAATAATTTAAACCCTGCCCCTAAACTTCTAGCCTTACTGCCTTTCCACCTGGTCTCCTGCACACACAATATATCAACCTTTCTCCTAATCATCATGTCAACAGCTCCCGAGATTTTCCTGTCGTAGTCCCAACATTCAAAGTCCCCACATTCAGTTCTAGGCTCTGTGCTTTCCTCCTCTTTCTGCCAAAGAACCCGCTTTCCACCTCTTCTTCTTCTTCGACTTTGACCCACAGTAGCTGAATTTCCAACGGCGCCCTGCAGGTTGACGGCACCGGTGGCAGACATTTTTAAACCGGGCCACGACCGATCCGGTATGGAATTCTTTGGATGAACGCTCATATTTTTTTGGCAAAGTTTTAAGCCAGATGCCCTTCCTGACGCAACCCTCTGCATTTATCCGGGCTTGTGACCGGCCTACAGTTTGCACTGGCTTATGCTCCCCATAGGGCTGCATTAAGTTGAGAATAATAAATTATTTGCGTTTAAAAATAGCCTCTGAAAACATCCATCCATCCATCCATTTTCTGAGCCGCTTCTCCTCACTAGGGTCGCAGGCGTGCTGGAGCCTATCCCAGCTGTCATCAGGCAGGAGGCGCAGTACACCCTGAACTGGTTGCCAGCCAATTGCAGGGCACATAGAAACAAACAACCATTCGCACTCACAGTCATGCCTACGGGTAATTTAGAGTCTGCAATTAATGCATGTTTTTGGGATGTGGGAAGAAACCGGAGTGCCCGGAGAAAACCCACGCAGGCACGGGGAGAACATGCAAACTCCACACAGGCGGGGCCGGGGATTGAAACCGGGTCCTCAGAACTGTGAGGCTGACGCTCTAACCAGTCGCCCACCGTGCCGCCTCTGAAAACGTGTATAGTATATTATTTTTTTAATGCAGTTTCGATTGGTTTTTTTCTTTACCGCTAGTCATATTGCCTGCCATGACGTCCACCAGCCAGACTGGGCTGCTCTGTGTATTTGTTTACAGAGAACAAGGAATTAACATTCCATGTCACTTTTCTCCTATGCTCCATGTCCAAACTTAATACGTCTCCGTACAATACTGAAGGTCAGAATAACCGACAGACCCCCGAGTTGAGAGTCAATTGTTTACCTTCTGTTCACTGCATTAAATATTGTTCAAGTCATTGGACTGATGGCTCAATTGATATTTATTTTGACCAAGTTGTGGGGGTGCATCGTTCCTGGAGGTACTGCAATACCAGGTCGATGTGTGGAGTGGACGGAGCAAGCCCCTATTCAATCTCCCAGTTCCAAAAATCAATTTAATATTTGGTCCCCGGATTGGGGACCTATCGGATACTGGGTGGCTTATTTTTCTACAAAAGGCCACCAGTTGTTTTCTTTTCTTTTTCAAAAACAAAAGTAGTGCACAGAAGGGATACTCCTATACAAAAATTAAATAAAAGCGTATTTGAACAGTATTTTCAGTGATCACTTTGTTTATTTAAGATGGTTTATTACTGTTCTATTGCTTCTGGAAAAAAGTTATGATAATAAGTATGTTCTATTTCTAATTCTTTCTGGGTTTTAAACATGAAATAATAAAAAAATGAAAAACCACCAAAATACTTAAAGGTCATGAACATTAATTGACATTAGCAATTTGATGATGCATCTATTTTAATTTTTGAAAGGTATCGATATCGATATTGGCGATACTGGCTCTGTATTTAATTGGAATCGGATTAATACCAAAATATGCAGTGTCGCACACCAGGTAGGTGATAACTTACCTAAAGTGTTTTTTTGTTTGTTTTTAACTCTGCACCTTTCCTGGTTTACAATACGTAACAACAACAATGCGTAGTCCTTCGGTGAACGTGACCTTCAGGGATGAATCATTTACTGAAAGAGGAAGCACTTGAATGATTCCTTGAAAAATAACTCCATAATTCTGTGAACGAACTCTTATTACGATTTTCTGATTATTGTGGTTGTTAGTACACACACAAGGACTCCCGTAACCGTTAGTAGCTAACACCATCCATCCATTTTCCATCACTTATTCGAGGTCGGGTCGCGGGGGCAGTAGCTTTAGCAGGGACGCCCAGACTTCCCTCTCCCCAGCCACTTCATCCATCTCTTCAGGGGGGATCCCGAGGCGTTCCCAGGCACGCCGAAGGATGTTGTCTCTCCAACGTATCCTGGGTCGTCCCCAGGGTCTCCTCCTGGTGAGACGTGCCCGGAACACCTCACCAGGGAGGCGTCCGGGAGGCAATCGAATCAGATGCCCCAGCCACCTCATCTGGCTCCTCTCGATGTGGAGGAGCACCGACTCTACTCTGAGA
>NW_026903302.1:0-2500 GCF_024500385.1 Phyllopteryx taeniolatus
TTATATGTATGTATTTATATATATGTATATATATATATATATATATATATATATATATATGTATGTGTATATATATATATATATATATATATATGTATGTGTATATATATATATATGTATGTGTATATATATATATATATATATATATATATATATATATATATATATATATGCGAGTCACTCGCATGATTTTTTTTGTCTGACGTAACCCAACCATTTTTATCCAGGCTTTTAAAAAACCCATGTCCCAATGAACTTGACAAACTTGTTTTTAACTGCACGTGTGCACATTTGCACATGAAATTACTTAAACAATACATATGATACACATTTAGGCATTGCTTCAGACAAAAGCTCACTCTCTTGCGTTATATGGATTGGAGGCATGCTCCACCACGACGATCTCTCTCTCTCTCTCTCAGCTTCGTGCATGTCACGCCTTATGACTCACAGCACTTCCGGTTATACGGTGCTTGCGTCAAAAAATGCCTGCAAATATGCAAAGCATGAGTTTCAAAATAAGAGTTATGTATAAATGAAATAAAACATGCCTGGCAGGCAGAACAATGACCGCGGGCAGGATTGCACCGCCTGACGGGCCGGTTCTGGCCCGCAAGTCCGTATGTTTGACACCACTGCTCTAAATGAACCACTGACAAGCATGAGGTCACGCAACACCTCAGCGCTGGGACTTCAACCGCAATTAGCATCAAAATAATTAACTTTTATATGACTGTTTCTTTTGGGATATTACCACATAAGCTTACCTGTAATAGCATAAAGGAGAACTACGATGGTACGATGGAACCAGAAATGAAAATACTGCGAGCAGCAGTACATACAGTGGGTACGGAAAGTATTCAGACCCCCTTAAATTTTTCACTCTTTTTTATATTGCAGCCATTTGCTAAAATAATTTAAGTTCATTTTTCCCCACATTAATGTACACACAGCACCCCATATTGACAAAAAAAAAACTGAATTGTTGAAATTTTTGCAATTTATTAAAAAAGAAGAACTGAAATATCACACAGCCATAAGTATTCAGACCCTTTGCTCAGTATTTAGTAGAAGCACCCTTTCGAGCTAATACAGCCCTGAGTCTTTTTGGGAATGATGCAACAAGTTTTCCACACCTGGATTTGGGGATCCTCTGCCATTCCTCCTTGCAGATCCTCTGCATTTCCTTCAGGTTTTGATGGTGAACATTGCTGGACAGCCATTTTTAGGTCTCTCCAGAGAGGCTCAATTGGGTTTAAGTCAGGGCTCTGGCTGGGCCATTCAAGAACAGTCCCGGAGTTGTTCTGAAGCCACTCCGTTATTTTAGCTGTGTGCTTAGGGTCATTGTCTTGTTGGAAGGTGCACCTTCGGCCAAGTCTGAGGTCCTGAGCACTCTGGAGAAGGTTTGCGTCCAGAATATCCCTGAACTTGTCCGCATTCATCTTTCCTTCGATTGCAACCAGTCTCCCTGTCCCTGCAGCTGAAAAACACACCCACAGTATGATGCTGCCACCACCATGCTTCACTGTTGGCACTGTATTGGACAGGTGATGAGCAGTGCCTGGTTTTTACCACACATACCACGTAGAATTAAGGCCAAAAAGTTCTATCTTGATCTCATCAGACCACAAAATCTTATTTCTCACCATCTTGGAGTCATGGAGTTAGGTGTTTTTTTTCGTAAACTGCATGCGGGCTTTCATGTGTCTTGCACTGAGGAGCGGCTTCCGTCAGGCCACTCTGCCATAAAGCCCCGACTGGTGGAGGGCTGCACTGATGATAGATTTTCTAAAACTTTCTCCCATCTCCCAACTGCATCTCAGCCACAGTGATCTTGGGTTCTTCTTTACCTCTCTCAGCAAGGCTCTTCTCCCCCAATTGCTCAGTTTGGCCGGAAGACCAGCTCTAGGAAGGGTTCTTCCATTTCAGGATTATGGAGGCCACTGTGCTCTTAGGAACCTTAAGTGCATCAGAATTTTTTTCTTAACCTTGGCCAGATCTGTGCCTTGCCACAATTCTATCTCTGAGCTCTTCAGGCAGTTCCTTTGACCTCACGATTCTCATTTGGTCTGACATGCACCGTGAGCTGTAAGGTCTTAAATAGACAGGTGTGTGGCTTTCCTAATCAAGATCAACCAGTATAATCAATCACAGCTGGACTCCAATGAAGGTGTAGAAGCTTCTCAAGGATGATCAGAAAAAAATGGACAGCACCCAAGTTAAATGGGAGTGTCACAGCAAAGGGTCTCAATACTTATGGCTGTGTGATATTTCTGTTTTTCTTTTTTAATAAATCAGCAAACATTTCAACAATTACATTATTTTCTGTCAATATTGGGTGCTGTGTGTACATTAATGAGGAAAAAAATTAACTTAAATGCTTTTAACAAATGCCTGCAATATAACAAAGAGTGAAAAATTTCAGGGGGTCTGAAAACTTTCCGTACCCACTGTATGTCTTTCTGGACTAAAAATATGTTGACAATTTATAAGTGCAGAA
>NW_026903303.1:0-5815 GCF_024500385.1 Phyllopteryx taeniolatus
GAATACATTTTCATAGCAAAAGCAATACTGTATGTCCCTTTGTATTGTTGTGTAAGGGTTAAGTACAGAATATTAATACCATTTTCTGTGAAGTGTATTAAATGGGGCATCTTTGGACAAGGAAATAAATTCATGCTATACCAATTTAAAGAAGTCAACATTTTAAAGTATTAAAGTGTAGGAACTAGTGGTGGGTGAAGTAGCCAAATATTGTACTCAAGTAAGAGTACTGTTATTTGATAATAATGTGATTCAAGTAAAAGTAAAAAATAGTCCTCCAAAAAAATACTTAAAATGTACACAGTGAAAAAACTAATCAAGTACTGAGTAAATGGTGAGTAACTTCAGATTTTTTTTTTATCAGAGCATGAACATCAATAAAATCAAAATAACAAATAAAATGTGTATTTGCAAATTCTGATAATCCTGTGTGTGTGCGTGCGTGCGTGCGTGCGTGTGTGTGTGTGTGTGTGTGCAGTGTCAGCGAGATTAGCACGTACCCTAAGAGATGCATGTTTTACAGTTACTTGTGATACAAAATAGGGCTAATGTGTGCTAATATACACAGCCAAAACAACAAGAAAATGTGCAATTATTATATTTTTTTTCTCAAGTTAGAAGTATACCCACGTTTGGGCAGACAGTGCCAGACAAATTCTATAATACATGAAAGCTGTTGTTTTCCTTTGTCTAAATGCGCACCATAGCCTTCAATGGTAACGACGACCTTCACAACATGGTCGTCACGTAAGCATGTTGATTAGCCAGGGCTGGTTTATCTAGTGTTAATCCCTATGCCCGGGAAGCCCAATAGAAGACGTTGTGTGCGGTCAGGTGATTTCCTTGTGTCGTTTGATTGGTGAACTAGATTTAAACGTCACTATCGCTTAAATTGGATTGGAGCAAACAGCACCCAATGCAGAAGTCAAAGTCGTAGTCTAAACAGATAGGTTGTGCACGAAATAGTTTATAAATAAGCAATAATCGATAAATAAAAGTAGCAAGCGGCATTCAGATCATTGTAACGGTGTAAAAGTACAGTTTCTTCTTAACATAAATACTCGAGTACAAGTAAAAAGTATACAGGATTAAAACTACTTTGACAAATACAATATATACAAAATGCTATGGAGTAAATGTAACGTGTTACTACCCACTTCTGGATGGAACATCTACGTTATAAACATTTATCTCTGCTGGCCTAAACACTGTCAGACGCACTGACCAATATTTCCAACCTAAATTGGAACATTTGTTCCATGTAATTGTATCAAAAATTCCCAACATTCTACTCCCATCATACTGTAGCCTTTCTCTTGGCTGTACTGGTTCCAGTACATGCATCCATCCATCCATCCACGGGGAACTGGTTGCCAGCCAATCACAGGGCACATACAAACAAACAACCATTCACACTCACATTTACACCTACGGGCATGTTTTTGGGATGTGGGAGGAAACCGGAGTGCCCGGAGAAAACCCACGCAGGCACAGGGAGAACATGCAAACTCTACACAGGCGGGGCCGGGGATTGAACCCGGGTCCTCAGAACTGTGAGGCTGACGCTCTAACCAGTCGCCCACCGTGCCGCCCAATACATGCATGTGAATGTTATTATCTTTTGGGTTCAATCTGATTTTAGCCTATATGTGCTGCCATGTCAATTTAATCTGTCCAGGGCCTTCAGAATCTGTAGTGCTCGTCGATGTAACTTAATACAAAGTCTACACAGCCCTGTTGAAATGCCAGGTTTTTTTGAAATAAAAAAAAAAAATGAGACCAAGATAAATCATTTGAAAACTTTTGTAAACTATATCCTGTACATCTTAAATGAAAAAAACAACAACATATATTTTAGAGGGTAAAAATAAAAGGGTTGCACAAGTGTGCACACACTCTTTTAACTGGGAATGTGGCTGTGTTCAGAATTAAACCAATTACATTCAAAATCATGTTATACGCGAGTCGGCACACACCTGCGTGTCATGGCCCTGTGTTTCAAATTGTTTTTCTTTCTGTTGCAGTGTCTGGCTGAGCGAAGGTGGGCGTTGACACCGGTGACGCACCTGTCATGCATTGTAATCATCAGCCTTTTTAGGGGGCACCGTGACAGTGTGTGGGCGTCGGAATATTCACTCGTTTTTGCCCCGTGTTTTCCGCCGTTCTGACCGCTGTCCAAATTTAGGTTTTATACGATTATACCACACGGACCTTTTGTCGTGTCTCCCTACGTTTTCTGTTTTTTGATTCTCTCTGGTTGTGAGTCCCTTTAGCTTTGTATGTCTCGCCATCATATGCTCTGCCATTGAATTAAAAGTTTTCAGACCTCCTACCTGGAGTCTCTTTTTTGGGATCTGCCCTTACGGCATTGCCGTCCGTGACACTGCCACCATTTTAAGTGTCTCTGATTAACCCTAAATAAAGTTCATCTGCTCTGCTAGGCATTTCCTGACAGTTTTGCAGTCAAATCTGATCAACCGCACAAGCCATGGTCTGCTGAAAGCTTCCACAGCATCTGATGAACCTCATTGTTCAAAGGTATCAGTCAGGAGAAAGGTGCAAAATAATTTATGTCATTAAGTATACCATGGAACACAGTGAAGAGAGTCATCTTCAAGTGGAGAAAATATGGCACAAATTGACCTTAGAATTGGACGTCCCTCCAAAATTGATTAAAACACCAGAAGGAAACTGGTAAAAGAGGCTGACCAGAGGTTAACAGCAACATTGAAGGAGCTGTAGGAATTTTTGGCAAGGAATGGCTGTTTAGTACATGTGACAACAACCAACAGTCTTCTTCAAATGTCTAGGCTAAGGGGTGGGTTGGCAAAACGGAAGCGTAATATAACAACTTCTTTTCCTTTCGCCTTGTCCCGTTAGGGGTCGCCACAGCGCGTCATCCTTTTCCATGTAAGCCTATCTCCTACATCCTCCTCTCGAACACCAACTGCCCTCATGTCTTCCCTCACGACATCCATCAACATTCTCTTTGGTCTTCCTCTAGCTCTCTTGCCTGGCAGCTCCATCCTCATCATCCTTCTCCCAATATACTCACTATTTCTCCTCTGGACGTGTCCAAACCATTGAAGTCTGCTCTCTCTAACTTTGTCTCCAAAACATCGAACCTTGGCTCTGATGAGCTCATTTCTAATTTTATCCAACCTGGTCACTCCGAGAGCGAACCTCAACATCTTCATTTCCGCCAGCTCCAGCTCTGCTTCCTGTTGTCTCTTACAGTGCCACTGTCTCTAATCCGTACATCATGGCTGGCCTCACCACTGTTTTATAAACTTTGCCCTTCATCCTAGCAGAGACTCTTCTGTCACATAACACACCTGACACCTTCCTCCACCCGTTCCAACCTGCTTGGACCTGACACCTTCCTCCACCCGTTCCAACCTGCTTGGACCCGTTTCTTCACTTCCTGACCACACTCACCATTGCACTGGACGGTTGACCCCAAGTATTTAAAGTCCTCCACCCTTGCTATCTCTTCTCCCTGTAGCCTCACTCTTCCCCCACCACCCCTCTCATTCATGCACATATATTCTGTCTTACTTCGGCTAATCTTCATTCCTCTTCTTTCCACTGCATGCCTCCATCTTTCTAACTGTTCCTCCACCTGCTCCCTGCTTTCACTGCAGATCACAATGTCATCTGCAAACATCATTGTCCACGGGGATTCCAGTCTAACCTCATCTGTCAGTCTATCCATCACCACTGAAAAAAGGAAGGGGCTCAGGGCTGATCCCTGATGCAGTCCCACCTCTACCTTAAATTCGTCTGTCACAGCTACAGCACACCTAACCGCTGTTCTGCTGCCCTCGTACATGTCCTGTATTATTCTAACATACTTCTCTGCCACTCCAGACTTCCGCATACAGTACCACAGTTCCTTTCTGGGTACTCTGTCATAGGCTTTCTCTAGATCTACAAAGACACAATGTAGCTCCTTCTGACCTTCTCTGTACTTTTCCATCAACATCCTCAAGGCAAATAATGCATCTGTGGTACTCTTTCTAGGCATGAAACCATACTGTTGCTCGCAAATACTCACTTCTGTCCTGAGTCTAGCCTCCACTACTCTTTCCCATAATTTCATTGTGTGGCTCATCAACTTTATTCCTCTATAGTTCCCACAGCACATCACCTTTGTTCTTAAAAATGGGCACCAGCACACTTTTCCTCCATTCCTCAGGGATCTTCTCACACATTAGAATTCTATTGAACAAGCTGGTCAAAAACTCCACAGCCACCTCTCCTAGATGCTTCCATACCTCCACAAGAATGTCATCAGGACCAACTGCCTTTCCATTTTTCATCCTCTTTAATGCCTTTCTAACTTCCCCCTTACTAATCATTGCCACTTCCTGGTCCACCACACTTGCCTCTTCTACTCTCCCTTCTCTATCATTTTCCTCATTCATCAACTCCTCGAAGTATTCTTTCCATCTACCTAGCACACTGCTGGCACCAGTCAACATATTTCCATCTCTATCCTTAATCACCCTAACCTGCTGCACATCCTTCTCATCTCTATCCCTCTGTCTGGCCAGCCTGTATAAATCCTTTTCTCCTTCTTTAGTGTCCAACCTGCCATACATGTCATCATATGCCTCTTGTTTTGCCTTTGCCACCTCTACCTTTGCCCTGTGTCGCATCTCAATGTATTCCTTTCGCCTCTCCTCGGTCCTCTCAGTGTCCCACTTCTTCTTAGCTAACCGTTTTCCTTGTATGATTTCCTGTACTGTGAGGTTCCACCACCAAGTCTCCTTCTCTCCTTTCCTGCCAGAAGATACACCAAGTACTCTCCTGCCTGCTTCTCTGATCACCTTGGCTGCAGTGGTCCAGTCTTCTGGAAGCTCTTCCCGTCCACCGAGAGCCTGTATCACCTCTTCCCGAAAAGCTGCACAACACTCGTCCTGTCTCAGCTTCCACCACATGGTTCTCTTCTCTGCCTTTGTCTTCCTAATTTTCCTCCCCACCACCAGAGTCATCTTACACACCACCATCCTATGCTGTCTAGCCACACTCTCCCCTACCACTACCTTACAGTTGGTAACCTCCTTCAGATTACATCGTCTGCACAAGATGTAATCCACCTGTGTGCTTCTACCTCCGCTCTTGTAGGTCACCCTATGTTCGTGCCTCTTCTGGAAAAAAGTGTTCACTACAGCCATTTGCATCCTTGTTGCAAAGTCTACCACCATCTGTCCCTCCAAGTTCCTTTCCTGGATGCCGTACTTACCCATCACTTCTTCATCACCCCTATTACCTTCACCAACATGTCCATTACAATCTGCACCAATTACGACTCTCTCTCTGTCTGGGATGCTCAGAACTACATCATCTAGCTCCTTCCAGAATTTCTCTTTCACCTCTAGGTCACATCCTACCTGTGGGGCATAGCCACTAATCACATTACACATAACACCCTCAATTTCAAATTTCAGCCTCATCACTCGATCTGATACTCTTTTCACCTCCAAGACATTCTTAGCCAACTCTTCTTTTAAAATAACCCCGACTCCATTTCTCTTCCCATCTACACCATGGTAAAATAATTTAAACCCTGCCCCTAAACTTCTAGCCTTACTGCCTTTCCACCTGGTCTCCTGGACACACAATATATCAACCTTTCTCCTAATCATCATGTCAACCAACTCCCGAGATTTTCCTGTCATAGTCCCAACATTCAAAGTCCCCACATTCAGTTCTAGGCTCTGTGCTTTCCTCTTCTCTTTCTGCCGAAGAACCCGCTTTCCACCTCTTCTTCTTTGACTTCGACCCACAGTAGCTGAATTTCCAACGGCGC
>NW_026903304.1:0-5794 GCF_024500385.1 Phyllopteryx taeniolatus
ATTGCTGAAGCGCTGACTGTCAGTCACGTGACGTCTGGAGGTCTATGAAGCTCAACTCAACATTGCCACATGCTGGTTGTGGCCAAACTCCACTGTGCACTTTTAGTGGCTTTTCTGGTCGCTAAGAAAGACGAAATGTCACACACTCTCATTAAATATATTAGACAGTCTGTTAAACGTCAGTAAGTGCAGTACATGTGTGATAAAACGTATATTGTTGGCGATGTAACGAGGAAACAGGAAAGGCACTCGGTCCTGATGACATTCCTGTGGAGGTATGGAAGCTTCCATCCATCCATCCATTTTCTAAGCCGCTTCTCCTCACTATGGTCACGGGCGTGCTGGTGCCTACCCCAGCTATCATCGGGCAAGAGGCGGGGTACACCCTGAACTGGTTGCCAGCCAATCGCAGGGCACATACAAACAAACAACCATTCGCACTCACATTCACACCTACGTGGCAATTTAGAGTCTTCAATCAACCTACCCTGCATGTTTTTGGGATGTGGGAGGAAACCGGAGTGCCCGGAGAAAAGCCACGCAGGCACGGGGAGAACACGCAAACTCCACACAGGTGGGGTCGGGGATTGAACCCCAGTCCTCAGGACTGCGAGGCTGACGCTCTAACCAGTCTTCCACCATGCCGCCTCTTTGACCAGCTTGTTCCATAGAATTCTAGCGTGTGAGAATATGCCTGAGGAATGGAGAAAAAGTGTGCTGCTGCCCATTTTTAAGAACAAGGGTGATGTGCAGAGCTGTGGGAACTATAGAGGAATAAAGTTGATGAGCCACACAATGAAGTTATGGGAAAGAGTAGTGGAGGCTAGACTCAGGACAGAAGTGAGTATTTGGGAGCAATGGTATGGTTTCATGCCTAGAAAGAGTACAGAGAAGGTCAGAAGGAGCTAGATTGTGTCTTTGTGGATCTAGAGAAAGCCTATGACAGAGTACCCAGAGAGGAACTGTGGTACTGCATGCGGAGGTCTGGAGTGGCAGAGAAGTATGTTAGAATAATACAGGACATGTACGAGGGCAGCAGAACAGCGGTGAGGTGTGCTGTAGGTGTGACATACGAATTTAAGGTGGAGGTGGGACTGCATCAGGGGTCAGCCCAGAGCCCCTTCCTTTTTGCAGTGGTGATGGATAGGCTGACAGATGAGGTTAGACTGGAATCCCCGTGGACCATGACGTTTGCAGATGACATTGTGATCTGCAGTGAAAGCATGGAGCAGGTGGAGGAACAGTTAGAAAGATGGAGGCATGCACTGGAAAGCAGAGGAATGAAGATTAGCCGAAGTAAAACAGAATATATGTGCATGAATGAGAGGGGTGGTGGGGGAAGAGTGATGCCACAGGGAGAAGAGATAGCAAGGGTGAAGGACTTTAAATACTTGGGGTCAACCGTCCAGCGCAATGGTGAGTGTGGTCAGGATGAATCAAGATGGCGGCTACCAGCCTTGGTTACGCGCTCTCTAGTATTGTTTTTGTTTTTGTGTTTTTGGTTTGTCTTTGGAGACATTACACGACTCACTTACACAAGGGGAGACTTGCTAACCATCGAGGAGGCTACTCCGGACTTTCTTTCACCAACTTTCGCAAATCCGCTCAGTTTTTTTCCCCGAGTTACTCACCGGAGCGCCGTCCGCGGTCTTCGGCGCATGGAGGCGGAGGCGACGCCACAGAGGGAAGCGAGCCGGCATCCAGGTGAAACTCCGCAAGAAAGGATATAGATCGGCATTCCCGTCGATCCACCTCGCGAATGTACGCTCCCTACCAAACAAAATGGACGAGCTTCATCTTCTGTTAAAGACCAGTAAAGACTTCGGACGTTCCGCCGCCATGTGTTTTACGGAGACCTGGCTTTGCGACGCTGTACCCGATGGCGGCGTCATGCTTCCTGGCTTCCATATTCATCGAGCGGACCGCGACATGGAATCATCGGGGAAAACAAAGGGCGGCGGGATATGCATCTATATCAACGAAAAATGGTGTACGGACGTCACGGAACTTAGCACACACTGCAGCCCGCATTTGGAGTCCCTGTTTTTGAACTGTAAGCCATTCTACTCGCCGCATGACTTCGTATCATTCATTCTGGCTGGCGCGTACATTGCGCCTCAAGCTAACACGAACGCCGCACTGCTAACGCTCGCCGAACAAGTCAACGAAATTGAAAAAAAACACTCGGTCTCACCCCTCATTATTCTCGGGGACTTTAACAAAGCTAACCTCAACCACGAACTCCCTAAATACAAGCAGCACATCGACTGTCCGACCAGGAAAAATAACATTTTAGACCACTGCTATACTACGGTAAAAAAACGCATACCGTGCTATACCTCGTGTAGCCCTGGGCTCGTCTGATGACCTCAAAGTCTGCGCGGACCAGCTCGCTCCAGTCTTCACTCAGATCTTCAGATCTCTGGAACTGTGCGAAGTCCAAATCCTGTTTCAAACGCTCAACCATCATTCCAGTCCCCAAGAAACCTGCAATCTCGGGTCTAAATGACTACAGCCCTGTCGCCTTGACATCCGTGGTCATGAAGTCCTTTGAACGTCTCGTGCTGGACCACCTCAAGAGCGTCACAGGTCCCCTGCTCAAAGAGACGAGTATTTACAGTTACATTGCGTCTTAATCTGTTGACATTACTTGTTCAGTCTTTTTAAACTGAACTTTTTCATGTGCATTGTTATTGGAATTGTGTTTTTAAGTTGACCAGCCTGTTTTTGCGATTGATTACTAATTTACCAATATTGCTTTTAAAATGTGAGTAAATTGCACTTTTTCATCGCTTATCCTTTTGAAAGGGTGCGTTTGAGCTCAAACGATGCAGGTACATTGGTACAACGAATGCAAACGTTGATGTGGCACTGTTGCCAATTAGTTACAGTCACTCAACTTTACAGTAACTTACTGGGTTCAATTTGCAAGACAATAAGTGACGTCGACTTATACAGGGTTTACAGTGTACTTAATAGGATGAGTTCAATGAGTAGTAGAATAAGTACGCTCTGCTTATTTACATTTACGCTGTACTGAACAAACTAAATGAAATCAGCGGGTGGTTAATGTTGGATTTATCTTACCCAACATTATAAAAAATAGACACAAAAGGAATGAAGACGCTGGTTTCTTTTTCTCATGAGGAGGGCGTATGGGAGATTGTTCAGATCACAGTCTCTCAACACGCTCTAAACAATCTCTCCTGTCGCTCTTGCATTTATTTGAAAATAGGGAGGTTTCTAAGTTTACAAGACACAACACACTAAGGGTAGGGTTTCAAGGTGAAAACATGGGACCAACACCTGCCACGTCCCGGCCACGTCCTTCTCTCTGATGATTCCTGCTGAGTCATCTTCTTGAAGGCGAGACATCTCCCTTTCTCAAAATCGTCCATAATACTAATGCAAGCTAAGCAAATAAATGATAACTTCTACAATATATTTAACATTTCCCTCCTGTTTATCATGTATTTGCACAAATTCTCATATCATTTTACAGTCACTTCATTTCGATTTTTTAACTGTAGAATCATTTTTATGAAACAAATACATTTACACTCAGAGTAAACTTGTCATACATGAATGTTGTAGTTTAAACATCGTAATCACCTGGATCAGGAAACAAATCAGGTAAAACAACATCATCATCATCATCATCGTCATTATTATCAACCTCCAATAAAGGATACATCTGCTCCATACGGTTCCATGTGGGTTATGGCTGTGGTGATTAATTTACTGATTAATGCCCGAATGCATGGGATACAACAACATCCACACAATGTCAGAATGGCTGCAAAAACAGCAATTGATATCAATATTGGTGAAATTAGGGTTTTGTATTTACCAAAAACGTCCATCCAGCTGTCCCACAAGGAGTGTTGATTGAGGGTCCGTAGACCATCGATGGCTCTGGTCAAGCTGCCATCTGAAGCAGTATTGTTTGTTCTCCAAACATACCGCAAACACCTCCCTCTCTTGCGAGGAGCATGTCGACAGTGATGCGGTCTTTGGAACGTCCTTGAGCTGCTCGTGCACAGCTTCCAACCCACTCTGAGTGCAATTTCCTAATCTCTGTACATTGAAGTGGATATAGTTTATCCCATCAACATTTTTATTAATCGTACACCAACAGCATATGAAGTATTCAAATCCTCCTGCAACTTGGTCAGCTAATTTGTATTGATTAGGAACCCCACGAGGAACACCTATGCCGTCGATGTATGTTTTATGTTGGATAATTTTGCCTCTGCCAGGATAAATCTCTTTTTTGTCAAGTATGTCCAAAACACACAAGGAATTTGTCTCCGGTAGTTGGAGCCGCTCTAGTACAACAGACAGTCAATTTACAGAACACTTTGGAGACATAAAGACATTGACAAAAAACAATTGTGCAAAAAGATGCAGTCCTCTAGCAGCAGTTTGAATGACTAATATCGCAATAGTCCGGTGCAATGACCATTGTGCAAAGGGCGCTGAGACTTCAAGGAGTGTATGCGGTTTAAAGTGACGAGTAGTGCGATAATCTGGGACAATGGTTGTGCAAATGTTGCAGATGCTCCTCAATCAGTGTGCAAATGGAATAATACAATCTTGTGATAATTATGCCGGAACTATGCGCAACAAAGGCCTGGGACCCATGCAAACAACACAATCTTTTCTCGCTACATTTGCTGCTTGTTCCATCAATAGTAACCAATTGTTATTTTGTCATGAAACTCCTGTGACAACAAGGAACCAATCATCAGTAGTTATGTTGTTAACCATTCAAATTTGTCCACCTTTCTTTGAAGTTTTCAATGGCATTTCTGGTTTAACACGGTTCCTATAACACAATGCTACTTGGAAGTGGGGATCTTTTCCGCCAGAATAGGCCCACAAGCTCACCATCAAACACATTGGGTGACTTGATTTGTATTTCAATATTAAACTATGGGCCGTTTTGCTCAGGTTAAACTTCTTTCTATGTTCTTTTGCTGTTCTTTTTGACCAACTGGACCAATCATAAACCTTATGTCCCGATAGTTTGGACCCTGGAATCTTTTCCCGACATGCAGTCCTACATGCTCCTGTATCGCAAAGACATTTCATTTCTTTCCCATTTACTGACAAGGTTATTTCAGGTTTTTCAGTGTCCAAACTCAGAATGTCCTGTAAATTGAAATCCACCTCCTCATTCTCTGTAATGTTTACACAAGAGGATTTGTTGAGTTGGGAAGCAGGCTGGCTTAGTCATGCGGTAGTTTGTCCGTATTCTCTTTTATTTTTTTTTAGGGCAGTCACGTGCAATGTGGCCTTTGCTTCCACAGCACCAACAGATAGTATTATCATCATAATTTCGACTTCCGCCATATCTTACTCTCCCACGGCCTCTGCCGCGTCCTCTAAAATTATCTCTCTCTCTGCCTTGATAGTATATTTCTGCTTCTTCGTTGAGGAAGACATCTATCTTCTTTTTTTTTTTTTTTTCTAACGCTCTTTCTGCATGGAGGGCATGATTAACATATTCCTCCAGAGGGCCAGTTGCTAGGTTTATCCAATGTTTATCTACCCATCTGTTAATGTGTTCTTTCGAATTCGCATGTAAAGCATTGCTTAACTGTTGTTGATAAGGGCCCTGAGGATTGGCATCCTCATTCAAGCCGCTGTTTGCTTTAAAACAAGCAGTCATTCTAACCATATTGTTAAATATATTATAGAAGTTATCATTTATTTGCTTAGCTTGCATTAGTATGATGGACAATTTTAGATGTTTCGCCTTCAAAAAGAAGACTCAGCATCATCCATGGAA